>NC_056747.1:96296823-96431823 GCF_019279795.1 Protopterus annectens
TGACTAAGACACTCACTTGGTTTTGGCACAGAATGGCATACTGCCTGACCCCTATCACCCAGGCAAGAGCTCTCCAGGCCCCACAGCCCTCTGCCAGGCACACTGCACAGTGCTAATGCCAAATTTTTAACAATTACCTAGTGTGAGGGGGAAGAGAGAGAGAGAGAGACAGAGGGAGACATAATGGAATTCAGCTTATGTTTGTGCACCCTTCTACAGACTAAATGATGGCAGTGATGCATTGGTATCACTTAGGAAGGGGGAGGCTTGCTAGCTTACTTGGATGGAAACAGGATTTCAATGGCCATTGAACCACGGGCAAGAAGTAATAAGAGGAAAAGGTCTGTTCTCTTTTCTTGTCTTGTATTGCAAGCATTCATTTAGACAGCTCCCTTCCACCTCTGCAGACCTTAAACTGGGCATTACTAAAATTATGATATAATTTACCCCCCAGGTGTGGTCTATGGTCAGAACTGCTTAACCCATTAATGATGCATTGTATTCAGATGTCAGCCAAGTACATAGTGCCAGGTCTGCTTGGCTTCACTTCCCACCACACCTTGTGTGAGTTCTTGTTTGTGCAGCTCATGGGACACACTGTGTGAGTTCTTGTCTCTGCAGCTGGTGGGACATCTGTGTGACTTCTTACCTTCCCTCTACAGCTTGTGGGACACTCGGTGTGAGTTCTTACTTTGCCTCTGCAGCTGGTGAGACACCCTGTAAAAGTTCTTACCTTGACTCTGGAGCTGGTGTGACACCCTGTGTGAGTTCTTACTTTGCCTCTGCAGCTGGTGAGACACCCTGTACACGTTCTTACCTTGACTCTGGAGCTGGTGGGATACCTGTGTGAGTTCTTACCTTCCCCTCTACAGCTTGTGGGACACTCGGTGTGAGTTCTTACTTTGCCTCTGCAGCTGGTGAGACACCCTGTGCAAGTTCTTACTTTGCCTCTGCAGCTGGTGTGACACCCTGTGTGAGTTCTTAGTTTGCCTCTGCAGCTTCTGGGACACCGTGTGTGAGTTCTTACCTTGAATCTGAAGCTCATGGGACACCCTGTGTGAGTTCACACCTTGTCTCTGCAAATCCTGGACCACCACACATAGAATGATAGATACCTTCTCTCAACATGCCACTGCATATGCACTCCCAACCTGCTAGGGATTATGATTTCTTGAGGCAACAACTACATCTGCAAAAACACTGGGAAAAGTCCGTTGGATGCCCATTTCCTTTTCTTCCAGTTACCCCAGTCATGTCTGTTCTCCAACCTCTAACCTCAGTTCTATGATTACTGCCACACCTAGTTACCCCAGTCATGTCTGTTCTCCAACCTCTAACATCAGTTCTATGATTACTGCCACACCTAGTTACCCCAGTCATGTCTGTTCTCCAACCTCTAACCTCAGTTCTATGATTACTGCCACACCTAGTTACCCCAGTCATGTCTGTTCTCCAACCTCTAACATCAGTTCTATGATTACTGCCACACCTAGTTACCCCAGTCATGTCTGTTCTCCAACCTCTAACATCAGTTCTATGATTACTGCCACACCTAGTTACCCCAGTCATGTCTGTTCTCCAACCTCTAACCTCAGTTCTATGATTACTGCCACACCTAGTTACCCCAGTCATGTCTGTTCTCCAACCTCTAACATCAGTTCTATGATTACTGCCACACCTAGTTACCCCAGTCATGTCTGTTCTCCAACCTCTAACCTCAGTTCTATGATTACTGCCACACCTAGTTACCCCAGTCATGTCTGTTCTCCAACCTCTAACATCAGTTCTATGATTACTGCCACACCTAGTTACCCCAGTCATGTCTGTTCTCCAACCTCTAACCTCAGTTCTATGATTACTGCCACACCTAGTTACCCCAGTCATGTCTGTTCTCCAACCTCTAACCTCAGTTCTATGATTACTGCCACACCTAGTTACCCCAGTCATGTCTGTTCTCCAACCTCTAACCTCAGTTCTATGATTACTGCCACACCTAGTTACCCCAGTCATGTCTGTTCTCCAACCTCTAACATCAGTTCTATGATTACTGCCACACCTAGTTACCCCAGTCATGTCTGTTCTCCAACCTCTAACCTCAGTTCTATGATTACTGCCACACCTAGTTACCCCAGTCATGTCTGTTCTCCAACCTCTAACATCAGTTCTATGATTACTGCCACACCTAGTTACCCCAGTCATGTCTGTTCTCCAACCTCTAACCTCAGTTCTATGATTACTGCCACACCTAGTTACCCCAGTCATGTCTGTTCTCCAACCTCTAACATCAGTTCTATGATTACTGCCACACCTAGTTACCCCAGTCATGTCTGTTCTCCAACCTCTAACCTCAGTTCTATGATTACTGCCACACCTAGTTACCCCAGTCATGTCTGTTCTCCAACCTCTAACATCAGTTCTATGATTACTGCCACACCTAGTTACCCCAGTCATGTCTGTTCTCCAACCTCTAACCTCAGTTCTATGATTACTGCCACACCTAGTTACCCCAGTCATGTCTGTTCTCCAACCTCTAACATCAGTTCTATGATTACTGCCACACCTAGTTACCCCAGTCATGTCTGTTCTCAAACCTCTAACATCAGTTCTATGATTACTGCCACACCTAGTTACCCCAGTCATGTCTGTTCTCCAACCACTAACATCAGTTCTATGATTACTGCCACACCTAGTTACCCCAGTCATGTCTGTTCTCCAACCTCTAACCTCAGTTCTATGATTACTGCCACACCTAGTTACCCCAGTCATGTCTAACAACCACTAACATCAGTTCTATGATTACTGCCACACCTAGTTACCCCAGTCATGTCTGTTCTCCAACCTCTAACCTCAGTTCTATGATTACTGCCACACCTAGTTACCTCAGTCATGTCTGTTCTCCAACCTCTAACCTCAGTTCTATGATTACTGCCACACCTAGTTACCCCAGTCATGTCTGTTCTCCAACCTCTAACATCAGTTCTATGATTACTGCCACACCTAGTTACCCCAGTCATGTCTGTTCTCCAACCTCTAACATCAGTTCTATGATTACTGCCACACCTAGTTACCCCAGTCATTTCTGTTCTCCAACCACTAACATCAGTTCTATGATTACTGCCACACCTACTACGTAGGTGTGTATAACTGACGTCTGCCTAGAGTTCCACTGATTCACCAACACTTATAAGTTCTCAATGTTTAAACATTCCTAAAGAATGTGAAACAAGCAGTAAGGGTAGTTCCACATCCCACAAATGTCTCCTTTTTCATATGCTATATTGTGTTGTTTTATACTGCCATTAAAACATAAGTGACAGCTAAAAGGCATATTCAGATGGAGACTTTTTTCTACACTGTTTTGCCTGCATAATATTTCATGTTTATGGTTTCGCAGCAGTGTAGATTATTGGATAATGTCATGCCTCTGGTGCTGAATAGAAAGTTTTACTGCTTTTTTATGTTCATTACTCATAGAGTAAAAGATATCATGATATTTGGTGCTGCACTAGATTTTTTTAAGCAAAAGCAAAACATCTGCTTGTAATGTAAAAATTGTTTTGGACTATGAGAAAAAGACAAGCACCGCATTCATAGCATAATTAATGAAAAAGACAAGCACCGCATTCGTAGTATAATTAATGGAAAAAGACAAGCACCAATTCATAGCATAATTAATGAAAAAGACAAGCACCGCATTCATAGCATAATTAATGGAAAAGACAAGCACCGCATTCATAGCATAATTAATGGAAACAGACAAGCACCGCATTCATAGCATAATTAATGGAAAAAGACAAGCACCGCATTCATAGCATAATTAATGGAAAAAGACAAGCACCGCATTCATAGCATAATTAATGAAAAAGACAAGCACCGCATTCATAGCATAATTAATGAAAAAGACAAGCACCGCATTCATAGCATAATTAATGAAAAAGACAATCACCGATTCATAGCATAATTAATGGAAAAAGACAATCACCGATTCATAGCATAATTAATGGAAAAAGACAAGCACCGCATTCATAGCATAATTAATGGAAAAAGACAAGCACCGCATTCATAGCATAATTAATGGAAAAAGACAAGCACCGATTCATAGCATAATTAATGGGAAAAGACAAGCACCGCATTCATAGCATAATTAATGGAAAAAGACAAGCACCGCATTCATAGCATAATTAATGGGAAAAGACAAGCACCGATTCATAGCATAATTAATGGGAAAAGACAAGCATCGATTCATAGCATAATTAATGGAAAAGACAAGCACCGATTCATAGCATAATTAATGGAAAAAGACAAGCACCGCATTCATAGCATAATTAATGGAAAAAGACAAGCACCGATTCATAGCATAATTAATGGAAAAGACAAGCACCGCATTCATAGCATAATTAATGGAAAAAGACAAACACCGCATTCATAGCATAATTAATGAAAAAGACAAGCACTGCATTCATAGCAAAATTAATGGAAAAAGACAATCACCGCATTCATAGCATAATTAATGGAAAAAGACAAGCACCGATTCATAGCATAATTAATGGAAAAGACAAGCACCGCATTCATAGCATAATTAATGGAAAAAGACAAGCACCGCATTCATAGCATAATTAATGAAAAAGACAAGCACCGATTCATAGCATAATTAATGGGAAAAGACAAGCACCGATTCATAGCATAATTAATGGAAAAGACAAGCATCACATTCATAGCATAATTAATGGAAAAAGACAAACACCGCATTCATAGCATAATTAATGGAAAAAGACAAGCACCGCATTCATAGCATAATTAATGGAAAAAGACAAGCACCGCATTCATAGCATAATTAATGAAGTGACTCATTTGCTAGTTTCCTGTCAGAAATAGTGTTTAGAAATTTGCAAAATTACATGGCCACATTTGGGAAAACTGAAAAACTAAGGGATGAATTCATGAAGGTACTGTGATGGGTAGAAGGAGGTGTACAAGTTTCGGTACCTTTCTCTGATTTAGCAAGCAGCATTATGTGGTGCTGCATGGTCTTCCAACATGAAGACATGCAGCACCATGAGGAGCTGGCCTTGCTGAATGCTAAGGAGGCATTCCAAGGGGAGAGAGGTGCCTACTAATTAGCCATACACTCTCTCCCCAAAATTGCTTGCAGAAGGCTTCTACATGGCCAAGCGATTCAAGAAAGTGCTCATTGTGTAGATCAGCATGGCCATCCTCACCACATCACAGTAGTGAACATGGGTGAACATAATGGGGAAAACACTGGACACCAGGGTTTACTTTAATAGTGAACATGGGTGAACATAATGGGGAAAACACTAGACACCAGGGTTTACTTTAATAGTGAACATGGGTGAACATAATGGGGAAAACACTGGACACCAGGGTTTACTTTAATAGTGAACATAATGGGAAAACACTGAACACCAAGGTTTACTTTAATAGTGAACATGGGTGAACATAATGGGGAAAACACTGGACACCAGGGTTTACTTTAATAGTGAACATGGGTGAACATAATGGGGAAAACACTGAACATCAGGGTTTACTTTAATAGTGAACATGGGTGAACATAATGGGGGAAAACACTGGATACCAGGGTTTACTTTAATAGTGAACATGGGTGAACATAATGAGGGAAAACACTGGACACCAGGGTTTACTTTAATAGTGAACATGGGTGAACATAATGGGGGAAACACTGGACACCAGGGTTTACTTTAAAAGTACCATAATAATACAAACAGCAAAATGGGGATTGGGGCTGGAGGAGATACATTAGTCCACCAAGTATTCATCTGTAAAGTATCGTGACAGCAGCAATCTTGCTACAAGGATCAGGGGTGGGGTGATGCAGTACACCACCAGAGAATACTCTGGGAAGGTCCTTAAGGCACAGACATTGTAATAGGAATGAGGTGTGGGGATACATGAAACAAGAAGCATGATTCTCTAAAGTGCCATATTAGCACCAACATCATAATGGGGATCAGGGAGTGGGAGGGGATACACCAGACCATCACGGCCTAATACATAAGTGCCATAATGACATCAACGTGTTCATGGGTGGAGGGAACCAAGAGAGGATACATTATGTAGGGACAGGTTCAGTATATGAGACAGTGTGTGTGAGAGAGAGAGTGTGACGCCACTGTTGACATGCGCAGCAGGTCACTACTGTGCCTTGTGGATCAGCTATGACTTATGCATCTCAGTACTAGCTGCAATTCAAGGAACATGCTGATTATCCTTTAATGACATGTTTCCTCACTGCACCTTGCATGTTTCTGAATCACCTAAATAAAGGGTTCCTATCAAAAGAACGAAGACGCATTATGTTGAATGCGTCTTCGTCGAACTGTAAATGTCAAAAACGCAAAATGACAAAGCGGCTTTTAAGCAAATTCTTTCCCTGGGAAAGAAGTCATTTGGCCACTTCTGTCACTTTGCCGTTTTCTGTACTGTAGTGCAATCTCGGAGTTGGTATATTTAAGAAGTGGGGGTGTGGGGGGGGCGAAGCCCCCCACTTAAAATAGTATTTAGTGTGGGTTTTTCTTTTTTTTTGGGAACAGCAAATTTTTTCCCTGGGAAAAAATTTGCTGTTCTGGCTGTTTGCTCTTTTTTGTTTTGGTTATTTTGTGGTCGGTAGCAGCGTTCATCTTTTGATCATTTGCTGTTATAACATAGACCCTAAATAAACACACTCAAAAATTCTAGACTACATTTAACACTCTCTTTTTAGGCCCCTGCTTACCTTTTTGCCATTAATTTACATTAATCCATACCCATATCCTACAAAATCACTATCTTCTCTACTCTCTCTATTTTTATTTCTGTAGAAATTACACCTCTGTAACCTTCTTCTGATATTTCTAATATATATATATATATATATATATATATATATATATATATATATATATATATATATATATGCAAATAAATCATTGTTACTTTACTTTTGCACTTTCTGTTGAAGCTTTTCTCCCCAGCCTTGCACTGAAAAGGGGATCTTATGACCAGTCAGACTATTCCCGGTATACAAATATAAAATAAAATAAAATCTGCAAATAATCTAAATCAGGACATACATTACTCTTCTTGAAAGATTTCTAGTTCTTTCTTACCTTTAAAACAAGTTCTTCAATAACTAGTGTAAATAATGCAGGTGATTATGGGCCATCTTCCCTAGTACCCCTACTAATATTTATACTGTTTTGTCACATTATTATTAATTAATTAATATGTTTGTTGGCCCTTGTATAAAAACTTTTAACTAACCCAGGAAATTGCCAACAAGTTTTTGTATCAAATGCTTTTATGATATCATAAAAATAATGTTTGCATGAACATCATCGATTTTTCCCCTTTTTAGTTTAA
Source organism: Protopterus annectens (assembly GCF_019279795.1). Taxonomy (NCBI): domain Eukaryota; kingdom Metazoa; phylum Chordata; order Ceratodontiformes; family Protopteridae; genus Protopterus; species Protopterus annectens. The sequence continues at coordinate 96,304,204 of NC_056747.1, forward strand.
ACAAAATAACTAGAGAGCACCAGTTATTTACACTCAGTTACATATAAATCTAAGCTGTTCTTTTTGAATCAGGTTAGCCAAGTCTGTGTCTAGTTTATTACTCTGTACTTTTTCATGAGCTTTGTGTGTATTTAACAATGAAATTAGCTTTTAGGTTGCTGGATCTGCAGTGTTGTGTTTATCTGTTGAAACATTATTCTAATAATTTTGATTGAATTTACAACTGATTTCTTTGTTTACAGTACTAGTTTATTATAAGTCATATATCTGCTAGTCTTCTCTTGTATGTAACAGGAAACATATCTGGACCCCCTTTTATTATTTACGCCATTGACAATCATTTTAACATGTTTTGGAATGATGTCAGTCTGTAAACATTGAGTGCGCTCCTGAGATAAGTTTATATTACCTAAACTATTCCAATACCGTTTTCAGCATTCCCAACATAAGAATTATTATTATCCAGGTTCTTGCTTAATTTCTTGTTCTGAAGATAACATTTCACCACTTGTAGGTAATGTATAGTATTGTTACACTTGTTTTCCATATCTTTCCTTTACAAAATGTTTCATTTTTTTCTCCATGTATCCTCAAATAATTACCTTTAGTTAAAACAATTGTTTACATTTTGAGATTTGTCTTTTTGTAATACTGCCATTTAAGTTTAGAGAGTCATCTAACTTTCCTTGCATATTTTATAATTCAAGCTGCATACTGCTTTTAATTTCTTTTCTTTTGAATTTATTGTTTTACCTCCCTCAGCCATTATTTTTTGTACTTACCCTTGGTTTTACAGCATCCCACCAAATGGTCTGAATTTTCTAAGTTCTTAACATATTCTTCTTTTGTTTGACTGAAAACAAATCTCAAAACAAATTTTCTTATTGTTCTAGGTGTAATAAGCTACCTTCGGTGGTTCTTTTTTATTTGATGAATTATAATTCATTACTTACCTGTGGTACTGCGGTAGCGTTGTCGCCTCACAGTAAGACGCTGTCCGGTTCAATTCTCAGCTAGAGCGTCTTCTGCGTGGAGACATGCGTGAATGGGTGTACCTTCGTTGAAGGTTGTGCATCAGGGCTGGTAACTCGGCATGTAAAAATCAACTACCAATCATTAGCAGACCGGAGTTCCGCTGTGGCGACCCCTAACCGGGAAAAGCCGAAAGACACAACAACTTACCTGCACACTAGCATGATCTGAAATGGCTGTATCCTTTACTGAGGTTTCAGGGACCATGCTCCTAGACAAATCTTTAAAAGGTGTAATCTACTAGTTTGCATGATATTTCTTGTAAATACAAATTGTTTACTCTCTTTCTTTCCATATAGCTACCTATTTGCCCTTTACCATCTCCTGTGAGAACTTCCACTGCTTTTTACAATACCATTGTTTTACCACACTTCGTGTTTAGGCTTTCCCTTGATGAAAGATCCCTCCAGTTATCAGACTTAAAGTTATTTATTTATTTCACATTTGTTAACTGGGTTAGTTCAAACAAACCCATTTTCAGTGGAGACCCGAGGGGAAAAGCCCCAGCAAACATAAGTAAAGATAAAGTGACAATATACAAATATTAAATAATAATCACAATGCAACATAATTGCAAAACAGAAAAGGTTATTAACTACTTGCATTGTATTGATAGTAAGCAACCCATTTTCAGTAGCGACCCAAGGGGAAAGACCCCCAGCAAACATAAGCAAAGATACACATACAGGACAATAACTATTAAAAATAACAATGCAAATACAGAATTAATTATAAAGAGAAAAACAAAAGAAAAAAATTATGAACATTAAGGGTTGCACTGATAGCAGTGGTCTAAAATTTACTACATATGAGAGTAAAAACAAAAAGATAATCATTGTTCAAAAGAAGGACAATGTATAGACATTGACAGGAAGTGGGGGGAAAGATAAATAGTGTGGAGAATGGGAGAGGGAAAGAAAGGAGGGGGCTATAGTAGTAGAGCTGAGGGTTTAGGAGGTTAGTTTAAGCAGAAGTTAGTAACCAAGAAAGAAAGTTAGGAGATGCAACAGGTTATACAGTAGGACAGACTAAGACTACGTGTGGTCAAGGCAACGGCATAATTTCAAGTTTAGTAGGTGGGATTTAAGCTCCTTTTTAAAACAGGGAAAGGAAAGGTTGGATCTAATATGGAGAGGGAGTTTGTTCCAATTTAGTGAGACAGAGTGTTTGTAAAGTAGTTTGCCAATATTCCTTTTGGGTTTATAAACTGAGAGAAGATGCTGATCAGCACTTCGGAGAAGTCGGGGGAGGGGGAGAGTAGAGAGTAATATGGGAGGCGAGATCAGGGCAGGCAGAGGGGTTGTTCACTATGGAAAAGGTAGTATGGAGTTGTGATTGTAGGAGGTGTGGAAATTCCAGCCACTGAAGTTTGTTTAGTGAAAGGCAGTGATGTGAAGAGGGTGGTTGGTTTAGAATAAATCTGACAATTTTGTTGTATGTTTGTTCCAGTTTCTGCATTGAGGTAGTTTGGATATTGGTAAGGATGGGGGAAGCGTACAGAAGACTACATAAGAGAAATGCATGCCCAAGAGTGCATTTAGTGGCAGTAGTGAGGAATTTTTTGTTACTATAAAGTAGTCCAAGTTTTTGGTGGGTTTTTATGGTGGCCTGTTGTATGTGCAAATTAAATTTTAGTTGGTCATCAATTATTACCCCAAGGAGTTTGGTGTGTGAGGCAGGGGAGATAGTGGTGCCATGTAGGGAGGAAAGAGAAAAGTTGGATTTAAGGTGAGAGAGTGTCTGGGACAGGAAGAGAAGGAGTTGAGTTTTCTTAGGGTTAAGGATTAGTTGATTGTTTCTGAGCCATTTTTCAGCACAGATAAAGGAATTCTGTGTTAGTGTGTGTACTTCAAAGATAGTACTGGAGATAGATAAGAGAGTAGAGTCATCTGCGTATTGTATTACAGATGAGAGACTGCAGTATGAATGTAGGTTGTTGGTAAAAATATTGAAAAGGAGCGGTCCAAGTATGGAGCCTTGGGGTACTCCTGTTTGAACAGCAAGGAAGGGTGAGAAAGCCTGCTGCCATCTAACAGCTTGCTTTCTGCTAGTAAGGTAGGATGGAACCCAGTCAAGAGTAGAAGGAGAGAGGTTTAGGTCTGAGAGTTTAAGAAGGATGGGATGAGACACGGTGTTTAAGGCTTTAGAGAGATCAAGGAATAGACAGGTTGTTGTCCCTAGCATCTGCAACCTTTTGAGTAAAGGATAGTAAGACAGTTGAGGTACTGTGTTTAACCCTTAAGTTTTTTCCTCCCCCTTATAGGGACCAAGGCTTCCTTCACTTTCATATAGCTGACAAGCCCCCCTCAACCCATCTGACATTTGCATACCAATGCAAACACAAATGGAGAAAATCTCCAAAGGGAAGGAATCACTGTCATTGCACGCATATAAATTGTCCCAGCAGTGACTTCCTATAGAAAACCATTTATGGCATTTTGAACCTTAGGGACTTGAAGGTTGCAGACCTAAGGCTTGGAGAATTAGGTCTTTGGGAAGTGTAGATATACCATACCTCTTTCTAGCAATTGACTGCAGTAAAGATTTCTGTACTATAAGATTTATAAAAGTGAAGAAAAACTCTGTATATGTTTCATAGTAACAATACTAAATTGTAATAATACTGTTTAAACATTCACAGATACAAGCAACAAATCTTGCATTAAGAAAGTTTTCTCATAAATGCATAATTCTTGAAAGATAGTCTCCTGTGGCTTTAAGAAATACTAAACAGATAAATATTTAAAACTTCAGTTTACCATTTGGTAAATCTGTAAAATGATCATGGTAAACAGAATAATGTGCACCCCTTATCAGTAAAAAAACTAAACTGGACATGTATAGACTGTAAATCATGTATCAGTACAATAAAACCCTGATTATTGTTTCAGTTTATAAGTTTCATAAGTTTATATAATTCGGTTCATTAGTACAGGGGCCATTCAAAGATTACAGGGTCAGTAAAATGAGGGCCAAAAATGTAATTTCTCATCCATGAGTCCAGCTTGGATTTGAAATCAATTAAATTGGTGGCTATTCTAACGGTATGCGGTAGTCCATTCCATAGTCGTGGTTTATAATGTGAATACTATATCTACTACATAAGGAACTTTTACAAAAATTAATTTAGAAGTTACAACCCCTATGCTTGTAACTTAGAGTTATAATTTTCAAGATTTAATAATACCTTAATAAATTCACCATTAAAGGCTTTATAAGCCATGATTGTCTTGCTTTTAAAATATTTGCAGTGCACAGTGAAGAAATTGTACCTTCTACTAAAACACAGATTATTTACAGATGGTAAATGCTTGGTGAATTTTTTTTAAACTACTCCAATTTCTGTAATTCATGCTTGCATCATGTTTTCCAATATAGGTCTTACAAATGATCTGTATAATTCTACAATGATTTTGTCATCTCTCAGTGACTGTGATCTGAGTATTAAACCTACATTTCTTAATGCCCTAACTACAAAGGCAAGTGAGTTTGAAAGGAAAGTTTGTCAGCTATAATTCCCAAGTTTTATACTCCTTTACATCTGATAATATGCATTAATTAATTTAGCAGAATTGTTTTTTTATAACAGTATTTCCTGAACAAAGGACTTGACACGTGTCAATTCTAAATGTAGGACTATTATTATTTGCCCTTGTTGAGAAATTTAGAAATTTATATCATTGAAATATTTGCTTGATGATGTGATGAAGCCAATTTTATAACTGTCAGCATACAGTATTTAAAGGACAAATAAAATTACCAATTTAAACAAATATGGACCTAAAAATGACTTTTGAGGTACCCCACATCCTATAAGCAAGTACTCTGACTATTTCCCCATGGCAGTAAGCGTCTATAGCATATTATCGAAGACGTAAAATGTTGAACACCCAAAAGAGTGAAAATGCTGAAACTTGAACTCCGTATTGTGGGGGGCTGCACCCCCCCACTAAATATATATTCCAATTCCGAGATCACACTACAGTGAGGAAAGGGCAAATATCCCAGTCTTCACTTCCCTGCGATCTCAAAAACGCAACTTCGAGTTTTTGGCACTTTCGCTTTTATGAAGTTTGACATTTTAAATTTGTAAAAGTAAGAAGAACTGGTGTGGAGGGCAACCACAATAACTCCTCGGCTTGGACACAATGCAAAAAGTTTATTACACAAAATCAGAAAAAAATACCAGGTTAAGCGCTTTCATATGACACATGCAGACTTCTTCAGAACATAGACATACAGCTGCTCTTTCATTTTATATTCATTTTGGCGCCAAAAACCACTTCACAAACAATAATGATTTAAAGGTGCATGCAAAGAAACATGTATGCATAACACAAGTCCTTTCTTAAGAAAATCCTATCTTAAAAAATGAATTACCATCTTAAAAAAAATTAAATACATAATTCCCTTAACATATAAATACGATGTGTTCTAAATAAAAATAATTGAATGTCTCATAATGGCTGGTAACAAACCTAACAATTAATATGAAATCTAACAATTAATATGATCGTTATGATCTGTTTTAAGAAATATATATATAATTTAAAATTAAAATTAAAATTAAAAATTAATTTAACAATTGATAGACTGTTTTAAAGATATGTATTAAAATGCATTAAAATGTGTAAGGAATATATGTGCGGAACGCTGTTCAAAAACACTATGCTAACTGCAAGAACGGTTTTATACTGATGAAATCGTTGATGCCAGGCAATCTTGTGGCATCAGTGATGATTTGCCACTTGCTCTCTTTCATGGCCAAAAAAGCTTTAACGTTCCCCCCATATACTGTAATATTAACCTTATCAATGATAACAAATTTAAAATAATGTGTAACACCATTTTTTAATATGTGCCTGTAAAGAGCATTCTTTGTATCTTTCTTCTTAATACTAAATAAATGCTCATAAATACGACGTCTCAATTGTCTCTCAGTCTTGCCAATATAAAACGCTGAGCATACTTGGCAAGTTGCAAGATAGACGACAAATTTAGTATTGCAATTTTCTGTCCTGCAGTGTATATGTGTTTTGTTAAAATTTTCCAATTTTACACCACCTAAGGGAAATTAGGTTATTAAGTTAATTAGGAAATTAAGTTAAGGGAATTATGTATTATTTAACAACGGACCTGCAGCAGGAAATATCATTGGCTGGGGAACCATTTCCTGTTTCCAACACAGGGACTGTACCTCTGGTCGAGACGAGCTCTCAGTTTGAGATTCCCAATGGTCAAGTAACCAAAGTAGATGGCGTCAAATGCTTAAACGAGGACAGATTACTGTGTAAAAGTAAGGATTTTAATTTAAACAACAGTAGGGACTCTAATACTGACTTCACATTTGATTTCAGTTTCTTTCACGCACGTAAGGAGGTGGAACGGCTTGGGGCGCGTCCCAAATGCCCTATACCTCTTAAAACATATTCTGGTGTTACAAAGACACAATTAGACAACGTAAGAGATACCGAGCTTATTTCTGAACATGTTATTGATATTTTGAGTCCTGATATATTTAGAAATGTGAATGTTCCTAAGGGTAAAAGGCAGTATGTTAATAACTACAGTAAAACTAATGTTATGAGTAAATCTAAAGGTGGTGAAACTAATGACTTATTGGAATGTTTTATGAAGGATGATTATGAGTTCACAAAACAGGATGTTGAAGGGGGCTATACAAATGGTCAACACTTTATAAGAGATAATTTTAATAGGGATGATTCTACTATTAAGGCAGGATATATCTGTTTGGTAAGAAGCTGCTGTTTATTAAGAATATTAAAATTGAAAATGCATATTTTACAAAATGTTTGTCTTTAAAAATAGTACCTAAGGGTATTAGATTATTAAAGATGCCTATGGGGGTTGACTTGGATCATGATGGGATGAGTGAATTTAATCATATGTTTGACAGTTTTGGTTATTGTTATATGAAAATGTTGATAAAGAAAAATGACAAAAAACTTTCACGTTTAATACAGGAGGTTGATGATTTAAACCATGAATTAATTACTAATGAATTGTTTCCTAAATGGAATGAATTGTACGACAAACAGTTCACTATGGCACAGCAGAAAGCTACTAACATATATCAAAGAAAAAGTAGGAAAATAGTTCGTGATTTGGACCTGTATACTAACAACAGAGCATACATTTGGCCTAAAAACAATAGGGATGGTGGTAGTGATAAACATCAAAGGTTTGATGACAGACACACTGATAGAAATGTAAATTTTTGGGGTGGCAGATTTTTCCCCCCTCAGAAAAACACATTCACTCCCAGTTATATGAAAAGGAGATAAGCAAAACTGGATCTGATAATGGTACGGTGAGTGGACTGCCCTGTTGTAGTAAACTTGGTTCATAGCCAAGCATCTGTTGTGAATACTGATGTACCAACACAGGTGGAAAAGAATCAGATAGTGAGCTCATACAATGGGTTTAAAGTGTTTAATTACTCAAATGTTGACATATCAGATGAATTTTACAGCTTATTTTCTAAAGGAATTAAATTTATACCAACTGTGAGTTTTAATTTAGTTGATATCATCACTGAATTTATTTATTTATTTACTTATTTTACATTTGTTAACCGGGCTAGTCCAACTGGATACATGTCCATTTTCAGTGGAGGCCCGAGGAGAAAAGCTCCACTACAATCTATTAAAACAAGTAAAAATATCACATGGTGCAGGAATACAAAGTTATACGATACTATAGAAACATAAGTTAAACCTACAGCAAGTTCTATATGCAATAGAGTTCAGTGTGAGGCTTAGCAGGGGACAATACTAGAAATTCAAATACAGTGCTAGGAAAGTCAATTATAACAATGAAAGAAGTTGACAAAAAAGATATAGATATGATTCCATTTAAAGAAAGAGTCACAGGGACATTTCTGAAGAGGAAACTTCTAGTGAGCAGGAATTAAGAGAAAGAAGTAGGCAGATGGCTGGAAGGGAAAAGAATGGTTAGTCAGGGTTGTTACAGGAGCATAGCCAGTGTTTGGAAAGGAAATGTTTTAGTTTAGCTTTAAATAATGGGAGTGAAGTTGTGGTAGTGAGGTCTTGCGGTAGTTGGTTGCATATTTTGCCGACTGAGTTGGAGAATGTGGAATCACCTGCTGAGTTATTTGATAGGGAAGTTTGAATCAGTATCTTGTTAGAAGAGCGTAGGTTTTTCTGATTTTTGTAGGGTTGTATTAGAGAGGAGAGCATAGGAGTGTTGTCAGGGTGATAAAGGGCTTTATGGGCAATAGTAAGTTGGTAAGATTGTATTAGATAGGGTAGTTCTAGCCAGCCTAGTTGTTTAAGATTAAGACAATGATGAGTCCTATAAGGGGAATCAGTAGCAAATCTAGCAATGTTGTTGTATGATGAAGTTAGTTTGTTGAGGTTATACTTAGAAAGGTTAGTGAAAATGGGAGAAGCGTAAAGTAGGGTAGAGATTAAGTGGGATCTAGCTATGGTAGTTTTAGCTTTGGGAGTTAGGAAAGATTTGATTCTATAGAGAGAACCAAGTTTTCTGTTGGTAGCTTTTATTGTTGAGTTAATATGAGTGTCAAATTTTAGTTGATTGTCAATAGTAATACCCAAGAGTTTAGTGGTTTGGTCTGGAGAGATGAGGGTACCATCATTGGATGTAAGTGTAAAGTTACTAGAAGGGGACTTGTGTGTGGGTGAAAAGAGCAGAAGTTTGGTTTTCTTAGGGTTGAGGATGAGACAGTGATTAGAGAACCATTGCTCTATAGTAGTGAAGGTATTTTGTGTGAGATTGTGCAGCTTAGTTTGTGTTGAGGCTGAGCAAATTATGGTTGTGTCATCTGCATATTGAATACAAGTTGATTGAGGAGTGGCTAGATAAAGGTCATTTATAAAAATGGAGAATAGTAGAGGACCTAAGATAGAGCCCTGAGGGACTCCTATTGAAGTTGGGAGGAGATCGGAGAGTTGATTATCCCAGAGTACTGCCTGTTTACGGTTGTCGAGATAGGATATGAACCAGCTTAAGGCATGACTGTCTAGAGAGAGGGATTTTAAATGATGGAGGAGAAGTTCATGGTTGACCATATCAAAGGCTTTAGACAGGTCTATGAAAAATGCAGAAGAAGAAGTGTTATTGTTGCGGTTTGTATTAATAGAGTCAATAAAGGATAGTAAGGCAGTGGTAGTACTATGGAATGGTCGAAACCCATGTTGACAATTAGCTAGGAGGTTGTGGCTTAGAAGGTGATTAAGTAACTGTTTATGGATGCATTTCTCCATTATTTTTGCGAGAGGAGATAGTAGTGCTATGGGGTGGAAGTTGGAATACTCAGTAGAGTCACCTCCTTTGAATAGAGGGATAATATGAGAGATTTTCCAGAGTGATGGAATAGTACCTTCTTTTATGGTTCTGTTGATCAGTATAGAGATGGGATAGGCTACAGCTTTAGCTCCTACTTGGAGGTATTCTGTTGGTAATTTGTCAGCTGAGGGGGTTGTGGGTTTTAGATTTTGAAGCAAGGACAATATGTAAGAGGTTGGTATAGATTTTAGGTGAAATGGTGGGGGAGGGGGGTTTAGGTTTTGCAGTTTAGATGTATCAGGGCTTTGTTGTTTAGCTAGTTTTAATATGGCTGAAGTAAAAAAGGTATTAAAAGCATTAGCTGTTTGTAGTGGTTTGTCAGGGTTTGAGCCTAGTGGATTTGGTGTGGCAACTTTGCCCAGGGATAACAGCATGTTAATAGTGGACCAAAATTTATGTGGTTGGTTAAGGGATGAATGTTGAAGCTGTGTATAAAAGTTCTTTTTATCTTGTAGAATGGCTTTTTTTGTCACATTTCTTTGTTGTCTAAAAGTGAGGTGATCAGTTATGTTTTTTGTGGTACGCCATTTAGCCCAAGCTTTATTCCTGCTGAGGATTAGTATTTTAGTTTCTTTTGAGAGCCAGTGGGCTGTTTTGGGTTTCATACGTATAGAATGCATTGGGGCATGATGTTCTAGGATGTCTAGAAAAGAATTATTAAAGTAAACCAAGAAAGTGCGGCTTTCACTAGCAACCAAGTAATCCAAACAAAAAAAGCCGTAGAGTGGAAAGCAGTACTATTCCAAATCCAAACCACGAAAGTGACACCAACAACGTCTTGAACACTTTTATTGAAAAACCACATGCGTTTTCGTCCTTTTACTCTAGGACTTCATCAGATAAAACTATTTTAAAAAAACTCTGCTTTTATACTTTATTAACAAAACAATTAACCAATAAGACACCATTTCATTATTTTAAATAAACCAATGAATTTCTCATCTCATTAATATTTATTCCTGAATGGAATTTAAAAATGATCGTATATATAAAAACAATGCTTTTAAAATCAGTTTATCTTTTAAATATTATTTAAAAATTAGTTTGACATCATATAATACATCGTTGGGAAAGTTCTTCATTTAAATTTTACCATGAAAATCATGTACATAATAACTTCTGTGCAAAGTTTCGCAAGTATTAAAAACCTTAGTCTTGTACCCCCTCTAGTGTCGAGAAACTATATAACATACTAATTCATCCTTCAATCTATTCCTCACTTCTTATGTGTTTATTATTATGTTTTATATAGTCATTATATGATTCCTACCTATCAATTTCTTATGTTCATTAAATATATCTAGATAAATTAATTATATTACATATATATATATATAAATAAATAAATAAATAAATACATAAAATTATTATTTAAAAATCCTTAAAATTAATATTTATATACTAAACTATCATGTAAACTAAACAACCCAGTGAATGTGGCTTAAACTTTATTCGCCTTCACTTTTAATATTGGTCCTATAGATAAATTTTCATTTAATCCAGGTCTTTTACAAGCATTTAAAAAGACCTGCCACCACAATTCCCTACTTTCTATAATCTCCTCCCACAGACCTCCCCTAACATCCTGCTGTATTTGTTCTAACCCAAAAAATAAATATTTTGCTCCTTCACAATTTTTAAAGTGCCTATATAGTGCGTTGGTTTCTTTTCTTTTTCCAATATCATATATGTGCTCATATACACGTCTTTTAAAGACCCTTTCCGTTTTTCCAATATAAAATGATTGGCAGTTTTGACAAACTGCCAAATAAACTACCCCTTGCGTATTACAATTAATTCTGTCCTTACTTTTTATTAATCTCTTTCTACTTTCTATAAAAACTTCTTCCTTGTTCATAATGTATGGACATTGTGCACATCTCCCGCATTTAAATGTTCCCACTTTATTATTTTCCCCAATCTTTTTATGTCTTCCATTTCCTTCTAATTTTTTCTTTATGTTAGGGGGGTTCCTGTAAGTCACTTGTAGTGTCATATTCTTAATCTCTTTTAAATCTGTGATGGCAACAAATCTATCCCATTCCCTCTTGAATATCTGTTTAACCTCTTTATTTAAAGTATTGAACTCCATAATTAACCTTTTTACATTCTCATTTATATTCACTATCTTGTTGCCCGAACCATCATTCAATACTTCGTTTATTCCTTTTATTGGTTGAAATTTGTTTTTCCTACCTTTCTCAACCTCATCTCTTATTACGCTGATAAATTCTGATGGGTAACCCCTCTCCAAAAACATTGTTTCCAGTTTATTACATTCTTGATGGAAATCACCTTCATCACTTGTCATCCTCGAGCCTCTCACAAATTGGCCCTTTATAATATTTTTCTTACAATGCTTTGGATGAAAACTATCATAATGTAAGTACGAGTTACAGAATGTGTTCTTTCTGAACACTTTAGTTTCAAATTTTCCATTTTTCTTGTAAATCTCCACATCTAAGTAATTCATAACTTCTGCATTCATTACATAAGTAAATTTTAGATAATTGGTGGTTTGATTTATATAAGTAAAGAATTCATTGAACTTTTCCACACTTCCTATCCAAAATATCGCTATGTCATCCAAAAATCTGTGATAAAGGCACCAATATTGCCTAAAAACAGAGTTGGTTATAAATTTCTCCTCCCATTTGCCAAGCACTATATTGGCAAAAGTCGGGGCACAAGCTGCCCCCATTGAGACTCCTGAAATCTGTTTGTAATATTCTCCATTGAACATCAAGTAGTTGTATTTTAAAATGGAATCCATAAGAGTCACTACCGTTACTTTTTCTTCGTGTGACAACTTCTTGTCACCATACACACTTTCCTCAAATAATTCCATACCTTCAACATGCGGTATACTAGAAAAAAGATCTATAATGTCTATTGTGACAAAAATTATATTTTCATTATATATATTTGTGGAGAGTTCTCTTAAGAAGTCCCAAGAATCTCTTAAAATAATGTCATTTTTCATCCATAGGTGTTTGACTTTATTGTCTACATATTTAGCTAATGGGGTAGTTTTTGCTCCTTCCGCTGAAACAATCGGCCTTAAAGGGGGGTCAAATTGATTCTTATGAATCTTGGGTATGCCAAACATTGTTGCTACCCTTGGCTTTTTTACCTCTAAATATTTGTAAGTTTTAATATCAATAACTTTATCCATTAATAAATTTTCAAGCATCATATCTATTTTCTTATATGCTATTACCAACTCATTTTTAGATGCCACCGAATATTTTCGTTCGTCTAACAAAATTGAATACATTTTAGTATCATATATGGTATTCTCCATGATAACAATTCCTCCCCCTTTGTCCGGTTTCATCACCCTTACCTTGGCATTCTCAATCATTTCATTCAAAACTTCCCATTCCTCTTTCTTCATGTTAGTTATATATTTATTCTTACCCTTGTCCTTCTTTTCTAATTTTCTAATTTCTTTTTCTAACACGTTTTCAAAGTTTTTTATTTGAGGTGCTAAAGGTGGGTTAAATACCGAACTTCTGTTCACAATTTTAGTTCCTTTCATACCCATTTTAGAAGCTAAAACAGTTAAATTTATTTTTCTAGTGAATAACTTAATGTCCAATATTGTACCAGTCACATTTCCTTTTTTCACTGGGTTGTATTTCAATCCTTTGCTAAAAAGTCCAAAATGTTCTTTCTTTAAAATCATGTTACTGAAATTGTAAATGGTGAATCCTTCAAAATTGTTTTTAATTTCATTCTCAAAGTTTATAGTGTCCTCACTATTCCTATTGTTAATGGGGACCAGGGTACTCACTAATAGTGTCTCCCCCTTCTCCCCCCCTCACCTGAAAATTTCTTTCCCTATTATGAGGTTCATAATACTCTTGATTATCCACCCCTAAAGGTGGAAATTCAGTGTCATAGTTATACTCAACATTCTTTCTTTCTCTATTTCCTTCATTTCTATCCTTGTTGTTGTAATTGTTCCTGAAATTTCCTTTCATATTCATTATTGTTGGTTTTGGGTAACTACTATTGCTTGCATATTCTTTTATGTCTCTATTTAACTTTCCCATTTTTCGTTTAATGATGTCTTCACATTTCAAATCTATTTCTTCTCTCATTTTAAAATATCTCTCTCTCTCCTGTTTGATCCTAAAAATGAGATCTTGTTTAATGTTGGTGTCAAGCTCTTTGATTTCTTGTTCAATAACAGTTAATTTATTTTCGTTTTCTTCAGTAATAAACTGTATAATTTCTAGTCCACATTTGTTGAAAGCTTTAACTAAATTCACATGAAACGAAGACCCAATTTGCACATTATTAGGGTATTTGTAAACCCTAAGTCCCTTAGGGACTATTTCTTTAATTAAACATTCATTCAAGTATGCATTTTCTATCCTTAATGTTCTAAATTTCAACATTAGTTCATAAAGTTTATCAAGCTTTTCAATATATGTCGTACCATCATTATTAGTTTCATTTTCAATGTCACTTTCAAGATTAAACAAATAATTTTTCTTTAACCACTCATTAGTGGTTTTATGGTTCGGAAAAACAGTACCTTTGGTGTTTAGCCTTGATTTAGGCCTCGCACCCTTGTCCATATTTTCATAATAACTTTGTTCTTGTTCTTCCTCTCCAACATCCAGAGCCCTCGGTGTTCTCATGGGGTTAAAATTGGTCATCTCCATTTCTCCAGGGTCGCCGGCTTCCCAATTGTCGCCTATAAGCTCCCTTTTCCTCTTTGCGGCTTGTCCGTTAATCCCCTCATGAAATGAAACCTCCGAGTGCATCACTCCTCGTCCTGGAACCAAACTTTGACATAGGGGCGTAAGCAAGTCGATCAGTTCCGTTAGCTGACCTATGAGTTTGCGAGTTTGCCCCATCTCTTCCTTATTAAAGTAAGTAACGGCTTTATCTATAGGCAGAGATTTCAGGGGTGACCAGTTAACATGTATAAGTTCGTTGTGAAACAGATTGGGATCAAAATTTTTTTTGCTACGGCATGTTCTAATGTGGTTAGGGATGGCAATGTTTGTTTTATGCCTGATAACATATGTTAGGGAGTGGTCACTGAGGTCATCAGGGAGAGTTCCTGTTGTGTATTTTTGTTGTGGGCTATTTGTTAATATCCAGTCAAGTATGGTTTCTTTATTATTAAGTTTGTTTATTCTTGTTGGGGAGTTAATGATTTGAGAGAAGCCATGTAGGTTAATATAGGTGGTTGGGTTAGTATTTTTACATAAGTTCCAGTCAATATTAAAGTCTCCTAAGAGTATTGTTTCTTGTAGGAGGTTTAGAGAAAGCCAATTTAACAGGTCTTCTAGTATAACAGGATTATTTCCTGGGGGAAGATAAGTACAGATAATATTAATTGTTTTGTGAGGGTTGAGGTGAAGTTTTGCAATGATTATTTCAGAATTTATGTCAGATGGAAGATTAAGATTTGCTTTACTTATTTGTAGTCCAGTTTTATAGAAGATAGCGACCCCACCACCTTTTTTGTTTAAACAGTCCTGTCTAAGGATATTGTAGCCTGGGGGAGTAATTTCATTGTCCTTTATTGTAGGTTTGAGCCAAGTTTCAGTTAGACAGAGAATGTCAAACTGTTGAACATCTAGAAGAGCGTGAATTAGTGGTATTTTGTTACAAATGCTACGTATATTTAGTTGAGCAACAGATAGTGATTTGGGGGGTTTGGTTAATGGAGTTGGATTTGTTTTAAATGTGTGGCTATTAGAAGATTTGGGGGATGGGATAGGGCCAGGATTAGGGTGGATGTCTCCAGCAATTAATGAGGCCATTAGTATTGGGTTGTAAAATTGAGGAGGTTTACAATGGTAGTTAACATGTTTTTTAAGGCTATGAATAAGGTATTTGATGTGAGAGAGACGGTGATATTTTGGGTGAAGGTAGGAGGTCTTGTAAGTGGGAATGAGATATGTTATGGCTGGAGGCAGGGGAGTTGACAGGGTTTGTTTGAATGTGATAGTAAGTATAAAGAGTAGGGGTAGTTCATATGAGGTTAAAAGATAGGTAGAGGTGACAGTAGTTAGGAGAGTTAGTAGTAACAAAGGTCTGTATTTATTAGACATGATAGGAGATGCAGTAATAGAGTTGGAATAGCTAGATAGAGGGAAGATGTCAGAGAGTAGATTAGGTATTTTGGTGGGTAAGGAGGAGGTGATATTAGAAGGGGGTGGAGACAGGTGCAAGATATGATTGGTGGTAAGAAGAGAGGGGTGTGCCTATGAGGGTATAAATGTGCAGGTGTTAGGGGCGGGTGGGAATTGGGGGCAGGGAGGGGAGAGGAGTGAGCCCGCAGGGCGAACGGAGCGGGGCAGACACAAAAGAGTAGTGAGGCCCAGAAAAAACAATCAGTGAGCTATGGAAACAGCAGGTAGGTTTGTAACAGATAAAAAGGTATAGTTTGTATAATGAGCTGTACTCTATGAAGATGTACAGGTTTGTAGCAGTAAGCTATACTGGAAGGGTGGTTAGGCAGGGTCAGGAGTAAAGAAAAAGAGAAGCAGTGAAGGAGAGGATACAGGTGCAGAACAAAGGTATTTGAGTATTAAGAAGTAAGCCAAAGGGAGCAACCCAGGTAATAGTAGGAAGCCACCTGGTGGCAAAAGGAACAAGTATCAGAGATTATGCAGGTAGGAAAGAGGTGAGAGAGGTAAGGAGTTAGTGAAAAGTAGATATCAATCCCAGTGGTAGTCTTGAGGAGGGGAAAAAGGGAGACTAGATTAGAATGGGGAGAAAGACAGGGGCTAGTGGCTGCTGGCAGTCCTGTGCAGGTAGCTAGACTAGGATAAACAGGACAGAGTTTATGGCTGACACATATGAGAATAACATACTTTCACAATCTTTATTGGACGATCTCTTTAAGATGAGGGAGTGGGGGTTAGAAGGTAGAGTTCAGGTCTTCCCGGAGGGCAGAGTCAGACAGAGCCGGTGAGTACAGGGTCCACCTAGCAAATTTCACAATCTTTATTGGACGATCTCTTTAAGATGAGGGAGTGTGGGTTAGAAGGTAGAGTTCAGGTCTTCCCGGAGGGCAGAGTCAGACAGAGCCGGTGAGTACAGGGTCCACCTAGCAAATTTCACAATCTTTATTGGACGATCTCTTTAAGATGAGGGAGTGTGGGTTAGAAGGTAGAGTTCAGGTCTTCCCGGAGGGCAGAGTCAGACAGAGCCGGTGAGTACAGGGTCCACCTAGCAAATTTCACAATCTTTATTGGACGATCTCTTTAAGATGAGGGAGTGTGGGTTAGAAGGTAGAGTTCAGGTCTTCCCAGAGGGCAGAGTCAGACAGAGCCGGTGAGTACAGGGTCCACCTAGCAAATCTGAGTATCCGTTCAGTACCTGGTTTGGGAGGCACAGCAGCCAAGCTGAGTAACTAGAAAGGAAAGATCTATAATTTAAATTATATTGTCAGAGATTGAATTTAGCCCTACAATTTAAAAACAATGAATTTAAAAATAATGCATTTGACAATAATGATGGTATACACAATGGGGGAGAACAGGTTGTACTTAAGAAGAAAAGTACATACATACCCTGCAACCATGCGGTAGTAGCAAGCTACGAGAAAATGGTTTGTCAGGATATATACAGTTTCTATAAAGTATACAAGAACGATAAGTATGCAATGTTGAAGAAGAAGGACAATTTAACTGAAGGGGAACATACTTGTTTACATTCATTAGTAAATAACAATGAAGTGAGGGTTATGAAACCCGACAAAGGGGGAGGTATTGTTTTATATAATACAATGGATTATATTAACGAAATTTACAACATATTATACCAATCAGGGAATTATGAGGCCATTTCTCTTAATGAAGTTAACATTGGCTATAGGAGAATTGACTTAGCTGTGGAAGAATACGTTATTGATCACAGAATTACAGATGAGGAGTATCAGTTCTTGAAAGTTGAATTTCTTACTTTAGCCACAATTATAGGAATACCCAAGCTACATAAAAATATGGAATGCCCCCCTTTTAGACCCATAATTTTGGGTAGTAGGTCTAAAACATTTCCCTTGGGTGTAGCTATTGACAAATGGGTGAAGCATATATATAAAAACATTCCTCACCTTATAAAAGACTCATGGATGTTTCTTAGGAATTTAACATCGCAACTATGGAATGAGAACCTCATTTACATTACTATTGACGTAATTGATCTTTTCTCATGTATCCCTAAAGAAATTGGACTGGAGTATTTTTGCAATAGCCTTAGGAAATATTCCAATATGGAATGGGACAGGATTAGCCTCATTGTTGATATGATGGGCTTAGTATTAGAGTACAATTATATACACTTCGAAAATTAATACTTTAGACAGACTAGGGGTGTTGCAATTGGAGCAGCATGCGCACCCATATTTTCAAATCTTGTCATGCTTGAATGGGAAAATCTACACCTATTTAAAAGTGAATTTTTTCAACACATTGTTTATTATTCAAGGTTCTTGGATGATCTTTTTGTGCTATGGAAGGGTCCAGAAGATTTGATTCAGCCTTTTTTTGACTACATCAATAACACCACATACTTTTTAAAGTTTACATATAATATCAATAAAAAGGGTATAGCCTACTTGGACACTTATGTCAGTCATGGTGATGATGGATTTGTCTCTTGCATATATAGAAAGCCTATATTTTCCAATGATTACTTGGAATTCAGTAGTAATCATCCCAAATATGTTTTTAAAAATGTTGTCAAAGGACAGTGTATCCGAGCAGCCCGTATGTCATCAACAAGAGCTGTCTTGGACAATGAACTTGAACTAATTAGGTCAATGTTCGGTGTGAGAGGATACCCGGTCACCCTATTAAATGATGTTGTTAAATATGTCAGCAAAGAATGGGGTAACAAATATTTACCTTTGTTGGGTAACTCAACACCTGGGGTTTTACCATCAGACAATAAACAAAAGGAGGGATTTCATAGTAGGGTTTGTGTGTTAATGTATTCCCCCATAGTTCAGTACATTGAAAACATAGTGAGGCAGCAAAGGAATTTATTTACTATGAACGATGATCTGGCCTTGACTTTGGAATATCATCCCAAATTTGTGTATAAAACAGGACACAACCTCAAAAGAATTTTAGAATCAAATACTAGTGGTAAAAAAGGGGGATCAGCCGGTACAAGTAAATGCGGTACATGCAACCAATGTTACACCATTAATGAAATAGGTGGTGTAAAATTGGAAAATTTTAACAAAACACATATACACTGCAGGACAGGAAATTGCAATAATAAATTTGTCGTCTATCTTGCAACTTGCCAAGTATGCTCAGCATTTTATATTGGCAAGACTGAGAGACAATTGAGACGTCGTATTTATGAGCATTTATTTAGTATTAAGAAGAAAGATACAAAGAATGCTCTTTACAGGCACATATTAAAAAATGGTGTTACGCATTATTTTAAATTTGTTATCATTGATAAGGTTAATATTACAGTGTATGGGGGGAACGTAAAAGCTTTTTTGGCCATGAAAGAGAGCAAGTGGCAAATCATCACTGATGCCACAAGATTGCCTGGCATCAACGATTTCATCAGTATAAAACCGTTCTTGCAGTTAGCATAGTGTTTTTGAACAGCGTTCCACACATATATTCCTTACACATTTTAATGCATTTTAATACATATCTTTAAAACAGTCTATCAATTGTTAAATTAATTTTTAATTTTAATTTTAATTTTAAATTATATATATATATTTCTTAAAACAGATCATAACTATCATATTGTTAGATTTCATATTAATTGTTAGGTTTGTTACCAGCCATTATGAGACATTCAATTATTTTTATTTAGAACACATCGTATTTATATGTTAAGGGAATTATGTATTATTTAATTTTTTTTTAAGATGGTAATTCATTTTTTAAGATAGGATTTTCTTAAGAAAGGACTTGTGTTGTGCATACATGTTTCTTTGCATGCACCTTTAAATCATTATTGTTTGTGAAGTGGTTTTTGGCGCCAAAATGAATATAAAATGAAAGAGCAGCTGTATGTCTATGTTCTGAAGAAGTCTGCATGTGTCATATGAAAGCGCTTAACCTGGTATTTTTTTCTGATTTTGTGTAATAAACTTTTTGCATTGTGTCCAAGCCGAGGAGTTATTGTGGTTGCCCTCCACACCAGTTCTTCTTACTTTTACGTTGTTGCCATGCTGTGTTTGTGATCTAGCATTTTAAATTTGTGATAATGTGATATAGATCCAGCAGTAATACACTGTCCAGGTGCAATTAACCAGTTTATAATCCAAGTAATTATATAAGGGTGTTATTCATATCCAACCAAGGCATTATATATTGCATAATGAGACAAAATATCCAATGTCTTGGTGAGATCCAAAAGCACAACTCCCATAAATAAGCCCTCATTGATAGCTAGTGTGATCTGATCATAGAATTCTATAAGATTCATTAGTGTTGATCTGCCAACATAATGTTGACCTAGATTAGCTCTGTTTTTACTGTTTACATGGTTTAAGAAAAGTTGGATAATATCTTTCAAAAGTCATAACTAATAAGGTTAAACTAATGGCTCTGTAGTTTTTAACATTTAACTTACCTCTTTTTTTAGAAAAAGAGTCACAGAAAATACTTTCCATGACTTACGAAAGTTACTGTATAACAATAGTCCATTAAAATAGTATGCAGTATGAGTCAATGTTTCTCATATATTTACTGTTAAAACTCCTTGGATTTTATCAGGCTAGATCAATGTATTTGTCTCACTTTACTTTAAGCTTGGTCTGCCATTGCTAGAGATATAACTGGGGATATGCTTGTCATTGGGATTGAAAGTCTCATTATCATACTTTTACATAGCAGAAGAATTCATCATACCATTAAAGTATTGAGTGAATAAATTCACAATTACCTGTTGCTCAGATATAAACTTTCCCCAGTCAACTATAGATGATATAGTATTACAAGTGTTAGCATATTGATATACCTAAAATATAACTTCTTATTAATATCACTTGACAAATGCCTTTCATGCTTCATCTTTTCCTCTTTTAGACTAACTTAATTTGCTTACACATTTTATTCAGAAGACGTTTACTATATTTTGTTGGATACTTTTCATATCTAGTATTATCAGACATAAAACATTAAGTTATGAGGTAAAAGTAATACATCAACATTTCCTCATAAGTACATAAAAAGTTGAGTCTGCTATCATTTTATGAAATGCTATATTGCTGAATAATATATGAAATGGGTCTAAAGTTGCAGTTAAACATTTGCTAATTTTGTATAATTATTACACCAAAAAAAAAAAGGTATACTTCAAACTAGAAAACGTCTGCAATATACAATTCCATACTATAAGATTTATATAAGTACAATAGAATACTATATGTTTCATAACAATAACACTAAATTTTACTGTAACAATATTTGAATATTATAGCAATAACCCATGCCGGGGTGTGGGTAATGCAGGATTTACCCACGGTTGGCGTGACCAAACAAAGACAACCGTGGGTAAATCCCGCATTACCCACACCCAGGCGTGGGTTATTGCTATTATACTATGACATTATTTAAGAAAAGAAATAATTCCTTTTCTTAAATAACGGCATTGTATAATGCCACTTTGCTGCCCTTCCACAGCTGTCTGGTATCCGCGGCAGTTCTGATGTACTGCGCATGCCTACGCAGTACATCAGAGCTGTGGCCAAAAGCAATGGAGAAAGCAAGATCTACGTTGCTTTTTACTGTTTCGATATGTTAAATGGGTTTAACATAGCGAGACAGCTTTAAAATAAGCAACGGAGATGTCCGTTGCTTATTTTAAAGCTGTCTCGCTATGTTAAACCCATTTAACATAGCGAAACAGTAAAAAGCAATGGAGATCTTGCTTTCTCCATTGCTTTTTTTTTAAACCTGTCTTGCTATGTTAAATGGGTTTAACATAGCGAGACAGTTTTAAAATAAGCAACGGAGATCTCCGTTGCTTATTTTAAAGCTGTCTCGCTATGTTAAACCCATTTAACATAGCGAGGTCTAACATAGCGAGACAGGTTTAAAAAAAAAGCAACGGAGAAAGCAATATCTCCGTTGCTTTTTACACACTGTGTCGCTATGTTAAAGGAGTTTAACATAGCGAGACAGCTTTAAAAAAAGCAACAGAGATCTCCGTTGCTTTTTTTAAACCTGTGTCGCTATGTTAAACTCTTTTAACATAGCGAGACAGTGTTTTAAAAGAGACTTATACTAATGGAAAAAGTCTGGGCGACCAGACCTTTTTCCATCAGTATAAGTCGATTTACAACGTGCACGCGGGCCAATCAGCGTGCACGTTTTGGAATATTAATGGGGGGTCATGGAATAATCAGTGTTATAAACAGCGAGTGATGTATCAAGAAAGCTTTCTCCTACAATTATACATGAAAATAGTCTGCATTCAGTTTAAGAAATACTAATTTTCGAAAGTATAAGAAATTTGTGAACTTTCTCTTTAAAGACTTCTGTTACAGTTGACTGCAAAATGAAACATGAATACTGCTTGGCACCAAAAAAGTTTAAATAGTCATTAAAAATAAAACTAAGAATGTGGCATGATTTAAAACTAATAAAGTGCTCAAAACATTATACTTCATAGTGCCTTAGAAAGGTGTGATGTCATAATCACGTCACTGACTTATTTTTAGTTTTACATAACCGCACCAAAACTAGTCTCTAGCTCAGCTCAACATTTGCCTCAAACGAACTTTAAATCTCCTCTGATAATACCTCATGCTGCTGACTATCTGATTTTGAATACTAATAATCATGTTGTGAATAATTGGCGCTATCAGTAATTAAATAAGTGAAAAAATAAGAGGGGCTTAATGAATTAATCTTTAGTCATTAGTCTAAAACTATTTGTTAAAACTAAATCTAAGATATGGTTATGTTTGGTGTTAAAATTCACCATTAGTAATTAAATTATGTCTGTTTGTTTCAACTACATCTGATGTATTTTGTCTGTTGTGAAAATTCACCGTTTGCATCATACTCCTTAAATTTATAAAGTAAAGGGACTCCTCAGTATAATTAAAATCTAAAACAATTGCTGTATCATAACAGACCATTTCTTCTAGTTTTTAAGGAATTCACATTGTTCTTCATATCTAATTTTGGTTGTTTGTAACAAATTAACCAATTAAATTTAAGTTCTTATGACTTTCTCTCTCTATATGTATATAATTAATATATATTTTATATATACACATATATACAGACACACACACATATGTGTGTGTGTGTGTATCTGTATCTGTGTGTGTGTATATATATATATATATATATATATATATATATATATATAAAGTCAGATAAATGTATGTGTGTTTGTGTGTGTGTCTGTCTCTGTGAAATGCCACAGTTAAATTGGCTGTCTAGTCAAGTGACTTTGCTCAGAGTCAAACCCTGAATCTTGATAATTGGCAAGTCAGTGTCTTAAACTTCTACCCTAATTTTTTTTTGTTTGTTTTTGCAAATCCTCAAGGATTACAGTCTATCATTCAATGTTAGTCAAAATTTCATAGATGTGT
The DNA here is from genome assembly GCF_019279795.1 of Protopterus annectens. Classification (NCBI taxonomy): domain Eukaryota; kingdom Metazoa; phylum Chordata; order Ceratodontiformes; family Protopteridae; genus Protopterus; species Protopterus annectens. The sequence goes on from NC_056747.1 coordinate 96,327,152, forward strand.
TCATTGTCAGTGGTGCAACAGGGAGCATACTTACCTTTGATGCAGAAGGCTGCTGATCTCTTCCCCCACTAGGAAGATCAATTTCTGACACTACTGTGCAGTATGGGAAGGATGATGAATACTGTACCCAGAGTGTGTCCTCCTTTGGATGAGAGACCTACTACCTATAAACCTGTTGTCTGTTTGCCAGCCATTCCCTACTGCATATCACCAGCACTCGTTTTTTTTTTTTTAATGTAACATAGACAATTTTATTCTTCAAGGGCAGCAGACACTGAATTTGTTAATGAAGTACCAAAATGCTAAGTTAGTTACAGTTCTCTTTAATGTGAAATTATTCAGATGACTTTTACTTCAGCATAGATTGTGCATATTGACTGATTATTGGTGGATTATAATGAGTCTGGTTGATACTATGTGTTGCTATTACCATGTCTCTTCTTCTAAGTACTTCTGATGATCTGTTACCTTTTCTATAATCTTCTAATCATAATATTTCTTGCCTTAATTGCTTTATAGCTTTCTTTATTTGATACTCCCATGGTAGCATTTTATTTCCTTTATTTTGTTTGTTACTCTAGATTACTGCACAGTAATATATTTATCATGTGAATTTCTCCTAACAGTCATTATTGTGTTCATCTGCTTTGCCAATCTTCTCACATTTATGGTCTTACTTACTGTCTATAATCTATTTCTTTCATGTGTCTTAATATGCCTGTCCATTTCTATTAAATTAAACCGGTCTTCCCTTAAATCATTTTCTTCTGGATTGAGAGACTCTTCTTTGCTTTCTGTTTCCTGTGAGTAAGCTACAGAAAGTTCTAGAAAATCTTCTTGTGATATATCCTCTTCAGATGCCTCCTGCTCCATCTGATTTTCCTCCATCTGGGGATCCTTTGCCACATCAGCATTACCTGTCTCAGAGTTGCCACTCCTTTCCCCTTGCTGTTCAGATTCAACTGGACTTTCATACTGGTTTCCTGCAGAAGGTTCCAGGGTGTCATCATGCTGCAACTCTTTAGATGCCTCTTGCTCCACCTGTTGTTCCTTAATCTGGGAATCCATAATTCCATCATGCCTTTGTTGGATACTTCACACAAAATCCTTCATGTTGCAGGTAACCCACAGCTTCAGTTTCTGTTTGTTTAACTTCTATCTTAATAATCGTCTTTTTTACATTCTCCCTTTGTTTTATTTTTATGTACTGTAAAATTATCCATATCTGGGTGCATTTGCTTCTCTTCAAATATTTCTGGAGCTGTTTTTTTGCTTTGATTAGTTTGGCTTTCTCCTTTGCATAAATATTGCCCATATCAGATATCTCTTTCTTTCGCATGTCCATGCTTCCTTTTTATAGCTTTCAAAACTGCTTGTCCTTTCTATTTTCCTACTTTTATCAGTCACTACTCTTTCCAAGCAGCCCAAACTTTCTTTATCTATGTACTATTTTTCATAAATCTGTTGTATTAATAAAAACTCGAAAAAAAATGTATTTGACAGTTTTTCTTGTGCAAGTATTTTTCTTTCTTCTAATTTCTCTCTTAATCTTTCAAAATATATTCTATCTGAAAATTCTGAGTTCTTGCATAATACTAACAATTCTTAACTTCTTCCTTATCCTCAGCAGTCCACTTTGTCATCTTCATGGCTCTTTTTTGGACTGTTAGTTTTTGTTGATTGCTACTTCCTTTTACAGTAGGGTTGCCATCTACCCTCTGAGCTGGTGTAATCTTGTTGTAGGGGCGATATTTTACTTGAGGGCCTCACCAGTTCATTTTGCGCAGAAGTGGGCGTGTCGTGAATTGAGTGACAACCCAGTCTGCATATGTAATTAGCCATCTGGTGAGGCCCTCAAGTAAAATATCACCGGCTTTTTTTTTTTTTTTTTTTATTCCAAGATGTGGCTCTTATGTGTCTAGAATCTAGTTGCCAACTGTCCATATTTGTGTGTGTGTTCCTCCTTCAATTTCTGTTTTTTACCAAATCGCCAACCTTCAGAAACTTTGCAAACTTAAGAAAATATATTTTAATGCAAACGTTGTTATTCTGCAAAAGCACCATTTAACATCTGCCCTTGACTTTTGGCATTTGCCCCCTTATTATTGTTGGCTCTGTAGGGTACATCTAGTCATGCTTTTTCTTGTCAACTGAGTACTTTTTTCTAAGCATTTCTTAAGGATATTGTGGCTTGTTGACTCTAAAATATGTCTTCAATTGTCTACCTAATAAAGTAACAGTTGCAAATGAAGCACAGGCTTATCAAGGTAGGGAGGGCGACATTGAAAAAGATTTAAATCTTTATAAATCTGACTACAAAACTGAATTCTGTAGCTAAAGTAATGCTTTGGGAAGAGACACTGGTTTGTATCCTGGGTGCACAATCTGAGCATTATTCTTAAAGACATGTTATTACTTAAGTAAACACCAGCTGAAACTGCTATAAATCTTTGTCATCTTTATAATATCATTCAGATTAAACACCTTATTCCATGTTAAGTCATCAGACAGTTGTCCATACACTTATCTCATCACATGCAGATTACTGCGGTAGCCTATATCTGGAAGTCCTAGGGCACTAACCTCGGCTACCTCCACTGTATTTAGTAGCAAGACTTCTGGCAGGATTGTTTCATTATCATCATATTATGGCAGTGCTCTGGAGTTTGCAAAAACCTGGTTTCACGCATATCCGTGGCTCAGTGTACGTTATTTTCGTATGTTATTTGTTATCATGAAAGAAATTATAATATTTTACCTGTCCATACGTTTTTACTTCGTAATTCAACAGATATCGCCATTATTCAGACGTTTGATAAGGTAAGTAGAAAATGTAATATTGGGAATTACTGATGTTGGTAAAGTTTTACTGTTTTATTTATTGTTATATTACATGTCAGTGCGCTTGTTTTCTTTTTTTGACATTCGACGGTACATTCGAAGGGAATGCATATTCATGACCAACATATCACGGGGGTGGGTTTTGGGTGAGGCTTGCTACTGCACATCTGATGAGGCCCTCAAGTAAAATATCGCTATTGTAGGAATGTTTCTGTGCCTCAAGGATTCTACACTGCTTTCTTTTCCCCAGTCTTGCCAACAGTGTAAGCATCAGGATTGGGCACTTTTAATTCTGGAATTAGTGCACCCATCTCTCTTTTTATTTTTTAATCTATCGCTCTCCATGATATATATTGGGTCATAGGTTCATAGATTAGTACTAGGCTAACTGCCTTTGTGGGCCATTTTAAGCCTAGCCAATTATCCCATGCAAGAATCAAACCCTGCACCTTGTGTCCATATGGTAAACACCTTAACCATTATGCCAATCTCCCACCCAATGCAGTTTATATAGTTCTTTCTTTTTTAATTAAAATTTTAAATACACCAAAACGAAAGCTGGTGCCTGGACCCAAAGCAACTATTCACAAGATATCAAAAAAAAAAAAGCCAGACTTTTAAAATTCGAACACTTTAATGGTGTAAAAACAATAAAAAAATGAGTACTTTTGTTTAAAACAGTGTTAAACTTCATCAGACATAGTACTGAACTCATTTCCTCCTGTTCAATACTATGTCTGATGAAGTTTAACACTGTTTTAAATGAAAGTGCTTATTTTTTATTGTTTTTACGCCATTAAAGTGTTAGGATTTTAAGTTTGGCATTTTTTTTTGGATATCTTGTGAATAGTTGCTTTGGGTCCAGGCTCCAGCTTTTGTTTTGGTGTATTTGGTTTGTTTTTATGGAATTAACATTTTAAACCATTATTCGGTTAGCAGTAGTAATAGAATTACATCTTCTCATTCTTTTACATACTCCTTTTAACTAATACCTTTACTGCTATGAAGGAGTCAGACAAGTAAAAAAATGTATTACTTTGCTCAGTACAGTGAAGAAAGTAACTCATGACAGTAATGTGAAGAACAAATTAATTGCTGGAAGGTTATAACTTGTTATATTCCAGAAGTATGGAGGAGGGGATCTTATAAATTTTTTTAACATTAATGAACTGTGTATATTAAGAATCTCAAGTGGCTTCTTAATTCTGTTTAATTTGATTACAGACTTTATTACTGCATTTGCCAATATGAGCATTCTAAAGAAATTTAAACTTCAAATATAAAAGATTTGTATTTACAAGACATGCAGTACAGCTACATGGTTTTATATACTTGTGGCAGAGTAAAATATGTACTGCTAGGAAAAGTGAAATGGATTTTACTTTTGTTATACTACACAAATACAACAATGAGCAGTGTAGCACTACACTTTGTTATTGTGAGACTGATTGTTATACTACACAAATACAACAGTGAGCAGTGCAGCACTACACTTTGTTATTCTGACTGATTGTTATACTACACAAATACAACAATGAGCAGTGCAGCACTACACTTTGTTATTCTGAGACTGATTGTTATACTGCACAAATACAACAATGAGCAGTGCAGTACTACACTTTGTTATTCTGAGACTGATTGTTATGCTACACGAATACAACAATGAGCAGTGCAGCACTGCACTTTGTTATTCTGAGACTGATTGTTATACTACACAAATACAACAATGAGCAGTGTAGCACTACAAGTTGTTATTCTGAGGCTGTTATATTACACAAATACAACAATGAGCAGTGTAGCACTACACTTTGTTATTGTGAGACTGGGTGTTATACTACACAAATACAAAAATGAGCAGTACAGCACTACACTTTGTTATTCTGAGACTGTTATATTACACAAATACAACAAGCAGTGTAGCACTACACTTTGTTATTCTGAGACTGACTGTTATACTACACAAATACAATGAGCAGTGTAGCACTACACTTTGTTATTCTGAGACTGTTACATTACACAAATACAACAATGAGCAGTGTAACACTACACTTTGTTATTCTGAGACTGTTATACTACACAAATACAACAATGAGCAGTGTAGCACTACACTTTGTTATTCTGAGACTGATTGTTATACTACACAAATACAACAATGAGCAGTGCAGCACTACATTTTGTTATTCTGAGACTGTTATATTACACAAATACAACAATGAGCAGTGTAGCAGTACACTTTGTTATTCTGAGACTGATTGTTATACTACACAAATACAATGAGCAGTGTAGCTCTACACTTTGTTATTCTGAGACTGTTATATTACACAAATACAACAATGAGCAGTGTAACACTACACTTTGTTATTCTGAGACTGATTGTTATACTACACAAATACAACAATGAGCAGTGTAGCACTACACTTTGTTATTCCGACTGATTGTTATACTACACAAATACAACAATGAGCAGTGCAGTACTACACTTTGTTACTGTGAGACTGATTTTATACTACACAAATACAATGAGCAGTGCAGCACTACACTTTGTTATTGTGAGACTGATTGTTATACTACACAAAACAATGAAAAGTGCAGCACTACACTTTGTTATGCTGAGACTGATTGTTATACTATACAAATACAACAATGAGCAGTGCAACAATACACTTTGTTATTCTGAGACTGTTATATTACACAAATACAACAATGAGCAGTGTAGCACTACACTTTGTTATTCTGAGACTGATTGTTATACTACACAAATACAAAAATGAGCAGTGCAACAATACACTTTGTATTCTGAGACAGTTATATTACACAAATACAACAATGAGCAGTGTAGCACTACACTTTGTTATTCTGAGGCTGTTATACTACACAAATACAACAATGAGCAGTGTAACACTACACTTTGTTATTCTGAGACTGATTGTTATATTACACAAATACAACAATGAGCAGTGTAACACTACACTTTGTTATTCTGAGACTGACTGTTATACTACACAAATACAACAATGAGCAGTGTAGCACTAAACTTTTTATTCTGAAACTGTTATATTACACAAATACAACAATGAGCAGTGTAGCACTACACTTTCTTATTCTGAGACTGATTGTTATACTACACAAATACAACAATGAGCAGTACAGCACTACACTTTGTTATTCTGAGATGGATTGTTACACAAATACAACAATGAGCAGTGCAGCACTACACTTTGTTATTCTGAGATTGATTGTTATACTACACAAATACAATGAGCAGTGCAGCACTGCACCTTGTTATTCTGGCTGATTGTTATACTACACAAATACAATGAGCAGTTCAGCACTACACTTTGTTATTCTGAAACTGTTATATTACACAAATACAACAATGAGCAGTGTAGCACTACACTTTGTTATTCTGAGGCTGTTATACTACACAAATACAACAATGAGCAGTGTAACACTACACTTTGTTATTCTGAGATTGATTGTTATACTACACAAATACAATGAGCAGTGCAGCACTGCACTTTGTTATTCTGGCTGATTGTTATACTACACAAATACAACAATGAGCAGTGTAGCACTAAACTTTTTATTCTGAAACTGTTATATTACACAAATACAACAATGAGCAGTGTAGCACTACACTTTCTTATTCTGAGACTGATTGTTATACTACACAAATACAACAATGAGCCGTACAGCACTACACTTTGTTATTCTGAGACTGATTGTTATAATACACAAATGAGCAGTGCAGCACTACACTTTGTTATTCTGAGACTGTTATATTACACAAATGCAGCAATGAGCAGTGTAGCACTACACTTTGTTATTGTGAAACTGAATATTATACTACACAAATACAACAATGAGCAGTGCAGCACTACACTTTGTTATTCTGAGACTGTTCTACTACACAGATACAACAATGAGCAGTGTAGCAAAACACTTTGTTATTCTGAGACTGATTGTTATACTACACAAATACAACAATGAGCAGTGCAGCACTATACTTTGTTATTCTGACTGATTGTTATACTACACAAATACAACAATGAGCAGTGTAGCACTACACTTTGTTATTCTGAGACTGATTGTTATACTACACAAATACAACAATGAGCAGTGCAGCACTACACTTTGTTATTCTGAGACTGATTGTTATACTACACAAAAAAAACAATGAGCAGTACAGCACTACACTTTGTTATTCTGAGACTGATTGTTATACTACACAAATACAACAATGAGCAGTACAACACTACACTTTGTTATTATGAGACTGATTGTTATACTACACAAATACAACATTGAGCAGTGCAGCACTACACTTTGTTATTCTGAGACTGTTATATTACACAAATACAACAATGAGCAGTGCAGCACTACACTTTGTTATTCTAAGACTGTTATATTACACAAATACAGCAATGAGCAGTGTAGCACTACACTTTGTTATTGTGAGACTGACTATTATACTACACAAATACCACAATGAGCAGTGTAGCACTACACTTTGTTATTGTGAGACTGACTGTTATACTACACAAATACAACAATGAGCAGTGTAGCACTACACTTTATTATTCTGAGATGGATTGTTACACAAATACAACAATGAGCAGTGTAGCACTACCCTTCGTTATTCTGAGACTGTTATATTACACAAATACAAAAATGAGCAGTGTAGCACTACACTTTGTTATTCTGAGACTGATTGTTATACTACACAAATACAACAATGAGCAGTACTGCACTACACTTTGTTATTCTGAGACTGATTGTTATACTACACAAATACAACAATGAGCAGTGCAGCACTACACTTTGTTATTCTGAGACTGTTATATTACACAAATACAACAAGCAGTGCAGCACTACACTTTGTTATTCTGAGACTGATTGTTATACTACACAAATACAACAATGAGCAGTGCAGCACTACACTTTGTTATTCTGACTGATTGTTATACTACACAAATACAACAATGAGCAGTGCAGCAGCACACTTTGTTATTGTGAGACTGATTGTTATACTGCACAAATACAACAATGAGAAGTGCAGCACTACACTTTGTTATTCTGAGACTGATTGCTTTACTACACAAATACAACAATGAGCAGTACAGCACTACATTTTGTTATTCTGAGACTGATTGTTATACTACACAAATGAGCAGTGTAGCACTACGCTTTGTTGTTCTGAGACTGTTATATTACACAAATACAACAATGAGCAGTGCAGCACTACACTTTGTTATTCTTAGACTGATTGTTATACTACACAAATATAATGAGCAGTGCAGCACTACACTTTGTTATTCTGGCTGACTGTTGTACTACACAAATACAACAATGATCAGTGTAGCACTACACTTTGTTATTCTGAGACTGATTGTTATACTATACAAATGCAACAATGAGAAGTACAGCACTACACTTTGTTATTCTGAGACTGATTGTTATACTACACAAATACAACAATGAACAATGCAGCACTACACTTTGTTATTCTGAGACTGTTATATTACACAAATATGACAATGAGCAGTGTAGCACTACACTTTGTTATTCTGAGACTGATTGTTATTCTACACAAATACAACAATGAGCAGTACAGCACTACACTTTGTTACTCCGAGAATATTATATTACACAAATACAACAGTGAGCAGTGCAGCACTACACTTTGTTATTCTGAGACTGATTGTTATACTACACAAATACAACAATGAGCAGTGCAGCACTGCACTTTGTTATTCCTAGACTGTTATATTACACAAATACAACAATGAGCAGTGCAGCACTGCACTTTGTTATTCTGAGACTGTTATATTACACAAATACAACAATGAGCAGTGCAGCACTACACTTTGTTATTCTGAGACTTTTATATTACACAAATACAACAATGAGCAGTGCAGCACTACACTTTGTTATTCTGAGACTGATTGTTATACTACACAAATACAACAATGAGCAGTGCAGCACTACACTTTGTTATTCTGAGACTGTTATATTACACAAATACAACAATGAGCAGTGTAGCACTACACTTTGTTATTCTGAGACTGATTGCTATACTACACAAACACAACAATGAGCAGTACAGCACTACACTTTGTTATTCTGAGATGGACTGCTACACAAATACAACAATGAGCAGTGCAGCATTACACTTTGTTATTCTGAGACTGATTTTTATACAACACAAATACAACAATGAGCCGTGCAGCACTACACTTTGTTATTCTGACTGATTGTTATACTACACAAATACAACAATGAGCAGTGCAGGACTACACTTTGTTATTCTGAGACTGATTGTTGTACTACACAAGTACAACAATGAGCAGTGTAGCACTGCACTTTGTTATTCTGAGACTATTATATTGCACAAATACAACAATGAGCAGTGTAGCACTATACTTTGTTATTCTGAGACTGATTGTTATACTACACAAATACAACAATGAGCAGTGCAGCACTACACTTTGTTATTCTGAGACTGATTTTTATACTACACAAGTACAACAATGAGCAGTGCAGCACTACACTTTGTTATTCTGTGACTGATTGTTATACTACACAAATACAACAATGAGCAGTACAGCACTACACTTTGTTATTCTGACTGATTGTTATACTATGCAAATACAACAATGAGCAGTGCGGCACTACACTTTGTTATTCTGAGACTGATTGTTATACTACACAAATACAACAATGAGCAGTGTAGCACTACACTTTGTTATTCTGAGACTGATTGTTATACTACACAAATACAACAATGAGCAGTACAGCACTACACTTTGTTATTCTGAGACTGATTGATTGTTATACTACACAAATACAACAATGAGCAGTGTAGCACTACACTTTGTTATTCTGAGACTGATTGTTATACTACACAAATACAACAATGAGCAGTACAGCACTACACTTTGTTATTCTGAGACTGATTGTTATACTACACAAATGAGCAGTGTAGCACTACACTTTGTTATTCTGAGACTGTTATATTACACAAATACAACAATGAGCAGTGCAGCACTACACTTTATTTTGAGACTGATTGTTATACTACACAAATAAAACAATGAGCAGTGCAGCACTACACTGTTATTTTGAGACTGATTGTTATACTACACAAATACAACAATGAGCAGTACTGCACTACACTTTGTTATTCTGAGACTGATTATTATACTACACAAATACAACAATGAGCAGTGCAGCACTAACCTTTGTTATTCTGAGACTGTTCTACTACACATATACAACAATGAGCATTGTAGCACTACACTTTGTTATTCTGAGACTGATTGTTACACTACACAAATATAACAATGAGCAGTGCAGCACTACACTTTGTTATTCTGACTGATTGTTATAGTACACAAATACAACAATGAGCAGTGTAGCACTACACTTTGTTATTCTGAGACTGATTTTTATAGTACACAAATACAACAATGAGCAGTACAGCACTACACTTTGTTATTCTGAGACTGATTGTTATACTACACAAATACAACAATGAGCATTGTAGCACTACACTTTGTTATTCTGAGTCTGTTACATTACACAAATACAACAATGAGCAGTGTAACACTACACTTTGTTATTGCGAGACTGACTGTTATTCTACACAAATACAACAATGAGCAGTACAGCACAACACTTTGTTATTCTGAGACTGATTGTTATACTACACAAATACAATGAGCAGTGCAGCACTACACTTTGTTATTGTGAGACTGTTATATTACACAAATACAACAATGAGCAGTAGAGCACTACACTTTGTTATTCTGAGACTAATTGTTATACTACACAAATGTGCAGTGTAGCACTACACTTTGTTATTCTGAGACTGATTGTTATACTACACAAATACAACAATGAGCAGTACAGCACTACACTTTGTTATTCTGAGACTGATTGTTATACTACACAAATACGAGTAGTGTAGCACTACACTTTGTTACTCTGAGACTGATTGTTATACTACACAAATACAACAATGAGCAGTGTAGCACTACACTTTATTATTCTGAGACTGATTGTTATACTACACAAATATAACTATGAGCAGTGTGGCACTACACTTTGTTATTCTAAGACTGACTGATATACTACACAAATACAACAATGAGCAGTGCAGCACTACACTTTGTTATTCTGAGACTGTTATATTACACAAATACAACAATGAGCAGTGTAACACTACACTTTGTTATTCTGAGACTAATTGTTATACTACACAAATACAATGAGCAGTGCAGCACTACACTTTGTTATTGTGAGACTGTTATATTACACAAATACAACAATGGGCAGTGTAGCACTACACTTTGTTATTGTGAGACTGACTGTTATACTACACAAATACAACAATGAGCAGTGTAGCACTACACTTTGTTATTCTGAGATGGATTGTTACACAAATACAACAATGAGCAGTGTAGCACTACACTTTGTTATTGTGAGACTGACTGTTATACTACACAAATACAACAATGAGCAGTGTAGCACTACACTTTGTTATTCTGAGATGGATTGTTACACAAATACAACAATGAGCAGTGCAGCACTATACTTTGTTATTGTGAGACTGTTGTACTACACAAATACAACAATGAGCAGTGTAGCACTACACTTTGTTATTCTGAGATATATTGTTACACAAATACAACAATGAGCAGTGCAGTAGTACATTTTGTTATTGTGAGACTGATTGTTATACTATACAAATACAACAATGAGCTGTGTAGCACTACATTTTGTTATTCTGAGACTGTTATATTACACAAATACAACAATGGGCAGTGTAGCACTACATTTTGTTATTCTGAGACTGATTGTTATACTACATAAATACAACAATGAGCAGTGCAGCACTACACTTTGTTATTTTGAGACTGACTGTTTTACTACACAAATACAACAATGAGCAGTGCAGCACTACACTTTGTTATTCTGAGACTGTTATATTACACAAATACAACAATGAGCAGTGCAGCACTACACCTTGTTATTCTGAGACTGATTGTTATACTACACAAATACAACAATGAGCAGTGCACCACTACACTTTGTTATTCTGAGACTGATTGTTATACTACACAAATACAACAAAGAGCAGTGTAGCACTACACTTTGTTATTGTGAGACTGATTGTTATACTACACAAATACAACAATGAGCAGTACAGCACTACCCTTTGTTATTCTGACTGTTATACTACACAAAAACAACAATGAGCAGTGTAGCACTACACTTTGTTATTGTGAGACTGATTGTTATACTACACAAATACAACAATGAGCAGTACAGCACTACACATTGTTATTCTGAGATGGATTGTTACACAAATAGAACAATGAGCAATGCAGCACTACACTTTGTTATTCTGAGACTGATTGTTATACTACACAAATACAACAATGAGCCGTGCAGCACTACACTTTGTTATTCTGACTGATTGTTATACTACACAAATGCAACAATGAGCAGTGCAGCACTACACTTTGTTTTTTTGAGACTGATTGTTGTACTACACAAATACAACAATGAGCAGTGTAGCACTGGACTTTGTTATTCTGAGACTATTATATTGCACAAATACAACAATGAGCAGTGTAGCACTATACTTTGTTATTCTGACTGATTGTTATACTACACAAATACAACAATAAGCAGTGCAGCACTACACTTTGTTATTCTGAGACTGATTGTTATACTACACAAATACAACAATGAGCAGTGCAGCACTACACTTTGTTATTCTGAGACTGATTGTTATACTACACAAATACAACAATGAGCAGTGCAGCACTACACTTTGTTATTCTGACTGATTGTTATACTATGCAAATACAACAATGAGCAGTGTAGCACTACACTTTGTTATTCTGAGACTGATTGTTTTACTACACAAATACAACAATGAGCAGTACAGCACTACACTTTGTTATTCTGAGACTGATTGTTATACTACACAAATACAACAATGAGCAGTGTAGCACTACACTTTGTTATTCTGAGACTGATTGTTATACTACACAAATACAACAAAGAGTAGTACAGCACTACACTTTGTTATTCTGAGACTGATTGTTATACTACACAAATGAGCAGTGTAGCACTACACTTATACTACACAAATACAACAATGAGCAGTGTAGCACTACACTTTGTTATTCTGAGACTGATTGTTATACTACACAAATACAACAATAAGCAGTACAGCACTACACTTTGTTATTCTGAGACTGATTGTTATACATCACAAATACAACAATGAGCAGTGTAGCACTACACTTTGTTATTCTGAGACTGATTGTTATACTACACAAATACAACAATGAGCAGTACAGCACTACACTTTGTTATTCTGAGACTGATTGTTTTACTACACAAATACAACAATGAGCAGTACAGCACTACACTTTGTTATTCTGAGACTGATTGTTATACTACACAAATGAGCAGTGTAGCACTACACTTTGTTATTCTGAGACTGTTATATTACACAAATACAACAATGAGCAGTGCAGCACTACACTTTATTTTGAGAATGATTGTTATACTACACAAATAAAACAATGAGCAGTGCAGCACTACATTGTTATTTTGAGACTGATTGTTATACTACACAAATACAACAATGAGCAGTGTAGGACTACACTTTATTAGTCTGAGACTGTTATATTACACAAATACAACAATGAGCAGTGTAGCACTACACTTTGTTATTGTGAGACTGATTGTTATACTACACAAATACAACAATGAGCAGTGTAGCACTACACTTTGTTATTCTGAGACTGACTGTTATACTACACAAATACAACAATGAGCAGTGTAGCATTACACTTTGTTATTCTGAGACTGACTGATATACTACACAAATACAACAATGAGCAGTGCAGCACTACACTTTGTTATTCTGAGACTGTTATATTACACAAATACAACAATGCGCAGTGTAACACTACACTTTGTTATTGTGAGACTGACTGTTATACTACACAAATACAACAATGAGCAGTGTAGCACTACACTTTGTTATTGTGAGACTGACTGTTATACTACACAAATACAACAATGAGCAGTGTAGCACTACACTTTGTTATTGTGAGACTGACTGTTATACTACACAAATACAACAATGAGCAGTGTAGGACTACACTTTATTAGTCTGAGACTGTTATATTACACAAATACAACAATGAGCAGTGTAGCACTACACTTTGTTATTGTGAGACTGATTGTTATACTACACAAATACAACAATGAGCAGTACAGCACTACACTTTGTTATTCTGACTGATTGTTATACTACACATAATACAACCATGAGCAGTGTAGCACTACACTTTGTTATTATGAGACTGATTGTTATACTACACAAATACAACAATGAGCAGTGTAGGACTACACTTTATTATTCTGAGACTGTTATATTACACAAATACAACAATGAGCAGTGTAGCACTACACTTTGTTATTCTGAGACTGATTGTTATACTGCACAAATACAACAATGAGCCATGCAGCACTACACTTTGTTATTCTGACTGATTGTTATACTACACAAATACAATAATGAGCAGTGCAGCACTACACTTTGTTATTCTGAGACTGATTGTTATACTGCACAAATACAACAATGAGCAGTGTAGCACTACACTTTGTTATTCTGAGACTGTTATATTACACAAATACAACAATGAGCAGTGTAGCACTACACTTTGTTATTCTGAGACTATTATATTGCACAAATACAACAATGAGCAGTGTAGCACTACACTTTGTTATTCTGACTGATTGTTATACTACACAAATACAACAATAGGCAGTGCAGCACTGCACTTTGTTATTCTGAGACTGATTGTTATACTACACAAATACAACAATGAGCAGTGCAGCACTACACTTTGTTATTGTGAGACTGACTGTTATACTACACAAATACAACAATGAGCAGTGTAGCAATACACTTTGTTATTGTGACACTGACTGTTATACTACACAAATACAACAATGAGCAGTGTAGCACTACACTTTGTTATTCTGAGATGGATTGTTAGACAAATACAACAATGAGCCATGCAGCACTACACTTTGTTATTGTGAGACTGATTGTCATACTACACAAATACAACAATGAGCAGTGCAGCTCTACACTTTGTTTTTGTGAGATTGATTGTTATACTACACAAATACAACAATGAGCAGTGTAGCACTACACTTTGTTATTGTGAGACTGATTGCTATACTACACAAATACAACAATGAGCAGTGCAGCACTACACTTTGTTATTTTGACTGATTGTTATACTACACAAATACAACGTACAACGAGCAGTGCAGCACTACACTTTGTTATTCTGAGACTGATTGTTATACTACACAAATACAACAATTCGAGTGCAGCACTACACTTTGTTATTCTGACTGACTGATATACTTAACAAATACAACAATGATCAGTGCAGCACTACATTGTTATTCTGAGACTGATAATAAATGTTTTCATTCTTCTTTCAGTGCTATACGAATCAGCATGCAGACAGTTAATCTTATCTTGTGTACCCGGTTCTAATATTTTAGCCTTGGATTCAGAGAACGAGAAAGTACCCAGAGCCTCTGACGTTTATTTAACAAACTCCACTTAACATAAGGCCATGCATACCTCATAATTCAGGAATCTGGAGGCTACAGTCCCTGCAGAATATACCTTTTCCTCAACCTGTCCAAAACTCTGGATTGCTTGTCAGTAGGAACAGGGGTGGGAGAGAATATGGGAAGTGAGTTTCTTGGTACTTCTGAAAGAAATTATGTCAATCTATTCTGGGTAAGATTTCTAGTTCTGGACACGTTTTTTTTTCTGTTTTCTGGAAACCTGTATAACCTAGCAGAACACCTATGGGTAAGATTTGAGATTTAGCCTCAGCCGTGTCCTAATAATCTTCCAAAACAGGAGCAAATGTTGCTGGCTTATATTTCTATGAGTGCAGAGAGAGATTCTTGGGGTAGGAAACCTCCTCCCTCCACTTGTATAAGCTACTGAAACTCTCTAAATCAGAACCAATGATGAGATCCAGAGTGGAATATTCAGAGAAGCCCGCAGAGCAGCCATAAATAATAAAGTAGTGGCTTCCTTTCTCTCCAGCTCTGATCCATTTTCTTCCTCAGTTTGAGCATGTCAGGCATGGCAAAGATGATTTTTTCTTGGATTTTTTTTTTGTAAGGATTACATGAGAGAGAGAGAGAGAGAGAGAAAGATAAACAAAGAAGATGACACAACAAGACGAATTCCTGTGGGTCTTGGGGGCAAGCTAGAAAATGTTCTCTGTCAACAATCGTACAATAAGTTTGTGGAGGAGAAATCACAATGGCAGATGTCTGTGTTGTAGATGCCAACATCCCTAAGCTGTTGCAGACATCATTGTGGCTTGAGACCTGGCAATGTTTGAAGATTTAGAAATTGCAGGTGGGGAGGATATTTAGTGGAGAGTGGAAGAGGTAACACGCATTTCACAAACTTGAATGCCCTAATGAAAACTCTGCCCTCACTAGCTATATCTGACATAAAATTGCCTAAAGATTCTCGTGGTTGGACTCATGCTCCTGTGCTGTTAGGTTTCACCCATTAGTGATGGGGATAAGCCTAAATCCCATGTTCCCTGGACTGGGAACTATGACTAGGAATTCATGGGAATCTGGATATTTTAACACTGCTTTATCCGTTTCATTCTGTGCCTAGACTCTTGACTCTCCTTGGTTTTTTAACCTGCAGTGAAGACCTTGGTGGGGGGTGGCTTCATGGAGGAATAAAGAACCTTCATCAACTGCTGATGGTAAGTGAAAGTCTGGAGGGATCATTTCTTCCTCACTGAAGTGTTCTTACTAAAAACAGTGAAGCCATTTCTCCATATCGACCTGATGATGCACCCTAGGCAGTATAAGCACTGCATGTTCTGATGTTTGCTTAACAACAGGCTGGGTTGGTATAATGGTTAAGGTGTTTATCTCACAGACATGAGCTACAGGATTTGATTCCCACCTTGGGATGGGAAATTGGCTAGGCTTAAAATGGCCGATAAGGGCAGCTAGCCTAGTACTTGCCTACGAATAAGTATACCCAATTTCTTCCAGCTGATTTTTATTGCCAAAATATAAAATAGGCTTAACTTTTGTCCGGAGAATAAGCAGTGAAAAATGTTTTATTTATTTTTTGACATGTGTTTACTGGGAAAGACCGACTGGATAATTGCATCTATTTTCACTGAAGCCCCAGTAAGAAAAGCTTCATAAATAAAATAGAAAATATATATAGGTGAAAACTGGCATTATATTACAATATACTGTAAATACATAGACTAATACAAATATTAATATATGTATAACATATAATAATGCACACATACCATCATTACACCAAGATAAATGCAATATCATAGCAATGAAATGTGTTGGCATAAGTGGAACAGTTTATTACTCACTGATAAACAAATGTCTGAGTGGAAAAATTCAAACAATGGATAAAAAAGAGGAGAGGAAGTGTTTATTACGGTAAGAAGTGAGGTAGATATGGGAGGCAGGAGAAATAATGAGTAAAAGCAAGATTAAGACTGAAGGAAATAATAAAAGAAATAACAAGGAAAAGAAGAAAGAGGATATATGTAGGAACTGGAGTAGCTAATATGTTAGCTATGAGTGTAACAAAATGGCATCACAAAACAAGTTTGCAGTGGGACATAAGGTTCAGTCAGTTTGTTAACAGCATAAACAGGTGCATTATATTATCTGCATTGCTTAACATCTTTCTGAACTACATCCTTATGAATGAAGATGTAAAAATAAAAAGTCATTTGATTTACAGATGTGCAGAAAATTCATTAAGTTTGGGTTGGAGATTGAACTGTAAGCCAGGCATAAGTCCCCCTAAGAAGTCTATGTGATACTGAGTACAGTGACAGGGACTTTAGTCAGTCTGTGTAAGGTATGTGCTCGAGTCCCTTGATCTTCTTAGTTAGAAACCACTGAGGTCTCTCCAATTGCTGCAGATGCCTTGTACAATACATGCCGAAAGGGGCGTTATACTCAGTTATGGACCTGATTAGGGATGAGTATTGAAGGGTTATAACCTCCTTTGGTCTAGAGGCAATGCCTTTGCTAATCAAGTGTGCTACATAGAAAGCCTGCCTTACTACAGCAGACACATGGTGGTCAAAGTTAAGGTTGCAGTCTTCTTGTGATCCCAGATCTCTTACCACTTCATAGGTACGTAGGGTATTGTTTTTATTTGATAATGTGAAGAAACATTGTTTTTACTGAAGGGAATGATGATGCATTTCTTTGCATTCAGTTTGAGACCGTGACTAAGACACCAGTCGTTGGTCTGCATAAGACCCTCCTGAAGTACACTGACATCCTTTGGGTATTCAGTATTTGCACCCAGTTTGCAGTCAACCGCAAACATGGTCAGGCACAGCCCCTTAGTTTTGGTCTGAACTTCTGAGAAATACATACCAAACAGTAGGGGGCTCAGCACTGACCCTTGTGGCACTGCACTGGTGACAGGTCTGCTGGTTAATGTGGAGTCACCCACTTTGGTAGTATGTGACCGGTTTGTGAGCCAGTTGGCAACCCATCTTACAGCAAAAGCATTTACATTCAGTTTGCTAAGTTTATTAGTAATGCCTGAGTGTGGGATTGTGTCAAAGGCCTTTGCCAAGTTGAGATATGCTGTGTGCACTTATTTGCCCATGTCAATGGCCCTTGTCATACTTTTGAAGAAATCCACCAGGTTTAAAAGGCAGGATCTGCCCCTTGATAAAGCCAAATTGGGTTGGATCCAGGGTTTGGAGGTCACCTATGTCTTTATTTATGCGGTCCATGATGATACATTCCATGGCTTTACAGATGAGCTGCTCAGGCTTATGGGTCTGCAATTCCCTGGGTCTGTTGCTAAGCCTCCTTTATGGAGGGGAATAACTGTTGCTATTCTCCATTCTGCAGGAACAAAGCCAGTGTTTAGGCTGTGACTGAATTAGTTACTTAATGGTGATGCTAGTTCATGTTTTAGCTTGTTTAGAAGAGAGGCTGGGATGCTGTCTGGTCCCATATAGGCTGTATTTTTTGTCTTAGACAAGGGTTTAATGACCTGCTCTTTGGATATGTACTTTGGGGGGAAGTTGGGAGCAAGGTTTGTGTTAAGTTTGGAGAAGATAAGGGAGTGAAATTTTCACCAATTATGTCCACTAGCAGGTTTGCTATCTCTACTGGATCACTGTGTTTGTGATACTGGGGTCTATAGTAGTTCCGCAAAAAACATATTCATCGAACTACATCTTCAGTGAACATCAGCTGCTGAAATTCACTTCAGCGAACCACGGAATGTTTCCCATGTTCACAAACACTTGGCCATCCCATGAACTTTGCCTTTTCTCCACTGTAGTGCAATCTATGACTTGGTATATATAGTTAGGAGGGGTGTGGGGGGCACATCCTCCCCACTTTGGGGGGTGGGGGTAAAGTCCCCCACTTGGATGGATTTGAGTTATTCCACTTGTGTTTTCCAGATGGTTGGTGGGCCAAGTGTTTGCGAACCACAGGAAAATTTCCACAGTTCGGTGAAGTGAACTTTGGCAGCTGGTGTTTGCTGAAGACGTATTTGGTGACTAAATCTTTTGCGGAACTAATATAGACCAGTGATACTGTTTGTCACTAGTTCAGTACATGCTTGGGTGCTACCCTTTAAGCTAAAAGCATAGCTATAAAAGGCCTTATGATTATGAGCAGGATTTCAAGATTCTTAGTGGAGAAACATTGCTCACACTCTGGAATAAAGAGTTATTAGTACAGGGTTGTCAGTGTACATGAGGAAGTTGGTACACTGCCTCAGGAGCCCCAAGTCAACAAGGCTGGCAAGAGAAAGAAGGGTAGTCCAACTGCCCACTATGCTTCTTTGATTGAGTGCATTAAGTAAGGCAAGAAATGTCCCAAGTCCTTCCTGGCTTTTTCAGTTACTGTTTCCGAAATTGACTTTAAGGTTCTGTTAAACCAGTCCACTAGCCCATCCATTCAGGGATGATATACTGACGTCCCTAGTTGTCTAAACTGACACCTCTGTCACAACCGTTTCATAAAATGTTAACATAAAGCATATTCCATGGTCTGTCAACATTTCCTTGGGTACCCCTTTCTCAGAAAAAAAAAATTCCTGATGCTTGATAATCTGAAATTAGCTTTTCTGAGTATAATAGGTTTGGGAAGTGGATGCCATCATTCAGCATCTCCAGTATGTTCTTGTTTCCACTGTTGGACCTGAAGAAGACTTAATTTATGGGCATAGGGATTAAAGGATTTCAAAATCCTGGGTTAGAGACAGCCTATTGACTCTCAGGAGTTTTCCATTTATTTTTTGATACCTGGATAGTAAAATATAACCAGGACTCTTGTTTTGGTTTTGGTACCTTTCTTTATGCCTCCCAAAACATGGTTATGAGACCTTTTCATAACCATTGGTCTAGACAGCTGAGATACCAGTAGCTATCAAAAGGTCTCTCTGCTTTCACTAGCTGCTCTATATAGGATACCATTTTCCATTTCAAAAATAGTGGTAAGCTGGTGGAGTCCTTTGAGAGCATCTCCTCCCACTATTCTGCAAATGTTTTTTCACAGCATAAGGTCTCATCTTCTCAATAGGCTGTTATAAAATTCTTCTAGCCTACCTAAAGGTCAGGCAGACTGGGATTTTTCTCTTCCTCTGCCTCTGGACCTTTGGAGGTAGAAGATGGTTCTCCATTATTCTCCGTCTTCCCCTCAGCTTGTTCCAGGGGACTTCTTTAACTATCCTCCCATCTCAAAGGCCCAAATTTCTTTTTATGGTTCTCCCTTACTCTCTATCTGAACTCCAGATTTCACAAGTTAGATACATTAAAAGTATTTAGGTGTCCACTGGATACAACCATTGCCTTTTCTTATCATATAACTCAAATAATTAAAAGCAGTTTAGTAAAATTAAAATAGCTCAGGAGGTCTCAAGACTTCTCATACAAGAAGGAAGGGCTTCTGTAGTTAATAATGTCATACCATGAAAAATGGCCTTACCAGTGTATGAGAATATGTATTTTTGTAGAATGCTGTTTGTGCAATTGACAGCAATGCAAAACTTTATTACTGAAAACAGTCTCCAGTGAATTTATGGTGTTGCCCATTCTCCACTGGTGAGTGACTGTGGAGTTGCTATATAAATTGGGGGGGGGGGTCTTCCCTCATATGGGAGTGCAGGGAGGCTTGCCCGCTGCAAAACAAGCTTAAAATGGTCTTAAGTGTCTTAATGATTTTTTTCATTCCTTTGGCTGTTGGAGAAAAAACCTTTGAATAATCATGAATCCCATTGTATATAAATTTAATTATTAGGCATATTTAGATTAGGATAAATAATGCACACATTTATTATCACTATCTTATCCTGAAGGGAAATAAATGGCTTTAGGTTGCTAAGAAATCGTATCTAATTTTAATGTAACTGATTCATAATCCTTCTGGCTGGGTACTGTCGTACCTGAAACTTGGCTGAGGAAACTCTCCACTACTTATCTGTCAGGTGATGGTCTAAAGATGGCCTGTTGATGACTCATTGTTAGTTTTGGTCCAGGCTGTTCTTTGATCATTGGTGAATTGGTCTTTGCCAAACATGCTTCAGTTCTCTTCCAGTGGTTTCCTTAGACATATTAAGGATTACCTGGTTTGCTATCAAAAATTCTAAATGAACCCGGTTGACCCACATATGGTCAACTGAAAGAATTTGAAACTCAAATTGTCGAACACCGAGATTGCTGAATCACAAACCAAATTTGACCTATGGACAGGTTTTAACATGGGTCGAGATAGAGGTGAGGTTTGTAGTTTGGCAGTATTGGCGTTCGACAATGCTAAGTTTGACATTCCGATTCTCGACGGAAGTGGAGTTGACCGAGTTTGCTTCGAATTTTTGATAGTAAACCGATTATCTGTTGTTCAATGGAAGATTCTGAAATAGCCTAGTACTTACCTATGAACAGTTAATGCTATCTGCCCAAGGGCATCTATAAGCCTAGCCAGAATGTGTTTTGTTTTCGCCACCCCCTTAGATTAGTTCCCTGTGCTTCGGTCCAGCAGAGCCATTAGTTCCCTGTGCCTCTGTCCAGCAGAGCCACTGCAGTGATCCCCGGTGTAAATTTTCTGTTTCCCATCCACTCGTCAAGGTTTCTCTTGAAGAGTGTTAGTGAGAGGCTCTGCCTAATGAAGATAGGAATCCTGTTCCAAAGCATGGGGAGTCCCTGGGACAGGAATCTATCCCTCCAGTGCATCCTATTTATCGTTGTGGTGAGGTTTAGATCCCTAGAGTGTGTGGCTCTTGGGAATTTGTTTTTTTTTTCGGTGGAGCATGTCCATCAATTCTGGGTTGGACATGGCCTTGTATGTCAGGCAGAGATCACCTCTGAGTAAGCGGTATGCAATCGAGTACAGCTGGAGTTTATTCAGTCGGGCTGCATAGGGCATATGTTTGAGGTCAGTAATCCTCTTGGTGAGGTACTTCTGTGGTCTTTCCAGCTGTTGCAGGTGTCTAGTAAGGTACATCCCAAATGGGGCATTGTACTCTACGATGGGTCTGATGAGTGATGAGTAGAGGGGCACAATAACCTCTTTTGTTCTAGATGCAAACCCTTTTGTGATTAGGTGGGCCATATAGAAGGATTTTCTAAGCACCTTGGCAATATGATTATCAAAGGAGAGATTACTATCTACTTGGGTCCCCAGATCCCTTATTACATTTTCTGTATTTAGGGGACTACCACGTACGTAGTAGTTCACGGGTTCTTTGTGTTTTCCAAAGGGGATGACTATTCACTTTTTGGCATTTAGCTTGAGGCCATGATTTTGACACCAGGTATCCATCTCAGTGAGACCCTTCTGGAGGATGTCTGTATCAGCTGGAGAGTCAGTTATGGCCCCAAGTTTGCAATCATCTGTGAACTTGGTCAGCCATAGTCCTCCTGTGCTTGCCTGTAACTCTGAGAAGTATATACCGAACAGGAGGAGTCCCAGGACTGAACCCTGGGGGATGCCACTTATAACTGGTTTAGAGTCGGACCTAGAGCCTGCAACTCTCACTGTGTGGGTTCTATCCATGAGCCAATTGGCAACCCATCTCATGACGTAGGAGTTTATGTTCAGGCTGGTGAGCTTGTCTATAATACCAGAATGGGGAATGGTGTCGAAAGCCTTTGCAAGGTCTAGGTAGGCTGTGTGGACTTCCTTTCCCTCATCTAAAGCCTTGGTAACTGTCTCAAAGAAGTCCACCAGGTTTAGGAGGCATGATCTGCCCTTAACAAAGCCAAACTGGGTAGGGTCCAATGTTTGGAGGTTCCCAATGTCTCTGTTAATATATTCCATGATGATGCACTCCACCTTTGTGGAGCAGAATAATGGTTGCTGTGCACCACTCTATGGGGACGTAGCCTGTAGAGAGGCTGAGTTTGAACAGTGTGTTTAGGTGAGGGGTTAGTTCATTTTGGAGCTCATGTAAGACACAGCCTGGGACACTGTCTGGTCCCATTGAAGCTGTATTTTTGACTTCGGATAGGGCTGTTTTAACCTGTGTGTCAGTGATTGCTGGGGCACTACATTCTTCTGGTATGGTTATGGGCCCTTTAGGGCGTGAGAGGGGGGTGATGTTTTCATTAAACCTGTCTGCCAGAATGTTGGCAATATCAGTCAGTTCAGTGTATTTTGTGCCATTCTGCACTAACTCAGAGCAGATCTGAGAGTTTCCACTTAGGTTCTTGACATAGCTAAAGAACGCTTTGTGGTTATCTTTGGAGTCCTTGGCAATTTTTCTTTCGAAGATAGCCTTGGATGATTTTATGAGGGATCATAGTTTCTTGCTGATACTGCTCAGGGATATCTTCCCTTCTTGGGATTTTACTCTTTTCTGTACTAGTTTCCTCCTTCTATTGTACAGTTTGTTTATGGCAGGGGTCCACCAGACTGGTTTCCTTTTCTTGGAGGAGTGAGTCTTGGTTTTCCTTGGTATAGCATGATCCATGCATTCTTGCAGGTGCTCATAGAGTGCCTTTGTAAGGGATTCAGCAGCTTGGACAGCATTGTCCTTTAGCATGGGGGCTGTGAAATTTCCACCTCGGTCTTAAGTAACGTGAAGTTTGCTTTTGAAAAGTTTTTCACTGTGGCTTCCTTGATTGGAGGTGGGGGCAGCATGTGGATATCCAGAGTGATTAGTCTATGGTCTGATCTAACCAGAGAGGGATTGACCTCTGGTGTAGAACACCGGTCGCCCATGTTGGTGATGATCAGGTCCAATATGTTGTCACCTCTGGTGGAGGTGTTGGCCAGTTGATCCAGGGCATTCGAGTTTGTAAATTCTAGGAAGCATTGGGCAAGTGAGTTAGTACTTGAGTAGCTCTCCCAGTTAATGTTTGGGTAATTGAAATCACCCAATATTAAGGCGTTTGGTAGGAACTTCATATTTTCCAATGTCTCCAGAAACATGGAATGGGGGTCCTGGGTCATGGTGGGTGATCTGTAGCAAGCTACAATTTGAATTGCAGCTTTTCCCATTGTTAGTTGCACATGGATGATCTCTGAAGCATTGCGCTGTGCCACTAACCTGGAGGTGTGGGTATCCTTGATGAATATGGATACACCCCCACCTTTTGTGTTTCTGTCCGGGTTCTGTGGTCGAAAAGTATGGTATGAGTTATAACCTGGTAGTGCTGGGGTGCTCTCAAGAGCCTTAAACCAGGTTTCTGTTACTGCACAGATATTGATGTTCTCCATACTGAGGAGTGCCTCGAGTGCATGCATTTTGAGGTTTAGACTTCTGGCGTTGAGTAGCATTACCCTCAGTTTTTGGTTACTTGTGCTATTTACGGTGGTGGGTTTGTCTTTTGAGCCTTGCCTTAAAAAGGCACTATGGGGGTGGCAAAAGCCTTGGCCAGTATTCAAAAGCCTAAGGGTGACAGGTGCAAGCCATCTCTTGCAAAGCAACATGGCTTATTTAGCATGTCATCCCAGGTGGACAGATACTAGATCCCCTTTGAATGACACCAGAAACTTAGCCAATTGTTGAAACTGATCATTTTTTTCTTTATACTGTGGCATCATTCTTGGTGAGGGCAGGATGCTACTCAGGGTCAGGGTCATACCGGCCTGGGCTACGTGATCAGAGAGCTCTTCCATGTCTCTTTTCATGTAGTCCATGGAGGTACATCTCAGGTCATTCACACCAACATGGACAATGACAGACTCATATTTGTACTTGTTCTGGAGTGACCTGAGTGCTTGTGTTATGTGGTGGATCCTGGCGACCGAAAGGCAGCTAACTGTAACCTTCTCCTTGTCCAGCCTAGTTACTGGGACATCAGTGTGCCTGACTATAGAGTCACCTATTACTAGTGTGTTGGGTATGTTATTTTGACTTAAGGGCTGTGATTGCGTGGCACACTGATTATGTGAAGTGTGTGTTTCATGGTTTGTGATGGGGTGTGGAGGTTGCTTGGGTGTCTGCTTTGGAGGTCTCTGTTGCTTTTGCAGATTTTTATTTAGAGCCTCTGAGTATGTTTTCGTGTATTTATGTGTGTTATTTGCCAGTGTTGGTTTAGTAGGTCTGTGTGAGACTGGTGGCGTGTTGCAAGTATTTTCCTTCTCCTCTTAACTGTCAGTTCCAGTCTTGGGTTGAGAGAGCTTTGCCTCCAGTTTGGCTGTATAATTGCATCTCTCACATATATTAGTGTTTGGTGGTAGGAGGAGAGGGTTGTCTGTGTACATGAGGCAGTTGTAACATTGCCTCAAAATGCCCAGATTCACCAGTTGGACTGGAGAGTACACCTGAAACTGCCCCTTGGACATGCCTGAATAGGTAAAGTGAGCTGTTTTACTGATTAGCTGGTAGGGACGACTAGAGAGCCTTGTCCTTTTGGACAGTATAGGGGGTCTAGTGCTAAGGTTAATTAGTGCTTGCTATGAGTTTTGAGCAAGTGCTGGGCTGTGAAATGAATGGTTTGAGTGCTTAAGTTGAACGTTTGGCCAATAACCTACTAACTTCTGGGCTGCAGCAAACAAAGCGCACATATTTCAGAATGAAACAGATCAAATAAACAGGCACAATAGGCCTTTAACCAGAAATTCCCAGCTCAGAAGGGCAGAATCTAGCTTCACCTCCCACAAGAGTGCAGACTACAAACTTTCTTGATGTAAAATAACTGGCCTGAAGCCAAAGTGCTTAAACCAGAACTAATGCCCTTTTAGAATAACAGACACTGAGCCTGCAATCAGCAATTCCCAACTTAGAAGGATGTAAGCTACCTGTCCTGCCACAATAATGCAGTCCACAAACCTTCTTAATGTAAAACAACTGGCATGAAACCCAAGTGCTTAAACCAAAAGGCATAGAATAACAGTTACAATTTAATCAGGCTACTACCAAGCAGTAATAACTGCAGCAGAATAATACATTTGAGTACTTTTAAGAAGCACAAGCAAAATAAGGTAATAAAGTGGGAAGAAACACAATTACAGTAAAAGCAGATGAATAAAGTGCAATTTTTTTATATATATAACAATAGAAAACGAGCAAACTGATTTAAACAAATTACCCAATTAACCAGTAAAAAAACTCAAAACTGAGCCCTGTTCCAGCAGTCTTCAGTCTGACAAGTTCTAACCGCACACTCCTGCCACGAGGGCGCAGGGAAACCTTCTCCAAAAAAGATGGCCTGGATTAGTGCTCAAGTTATACAAACAAAGCTAGATTCAGCTGGCCTGAATCTAGTCTATGCTACAGCAGACAAGGTGCACCAGTATCAGAAAAAAACAGTTCAAATGAGCAGGCACAGTAAGCCTTTAACCAGAAATTTCCAGCTCAGAAGGGTAGAATCTAGCCTCTCCTCCCACAAGAGTGCAGACCACCAACCTTCTTAATGTAAAATAACTGGCCTGGAGCCCAAGTGCTTAAACCAGAACTAATACACTTTTAGAATAACAGACACTGAGCTTTCAATCAGCAGTTCCCAACTTAGAAGGATGTAAGCTACCTGTCCTGCCACAACAATGCAGACCACAAACCTTCTTAATGTAAAACAACTGGTCTGAAGCCCAATTGCAATAACAAAAACGAAAAGACTTAGAATAACAGTTACAATTTAATCAGGCTACTACCAAGCAGTAATAAATGCAGCAGAATAAACACAACCGAGTACTTTTAAGAAGAGACAAAAGCAAAATAAGGTAATAAAGTAGGAAGAAACACAAATACAGTAAAAGCAGATAAAGTGCAAATTGTTTTTTTTTTTTTTTTTTTTTTTTTTATAACAATAGAAAACAAGCAAACTGATTTGAACAAATTACCCAATTAACCGGTATAAAGCCTCAGAACTGAGACCTGTTCCAGCAGTCTTCAATCAGACAAGTTCGGGGCCTAAGTGGGTATGCCTACTCAAATGTTCTCTCTGTATTAGGCAGGATAAGGTAATGAGACTAGACTAGGATAGAGCTGGGATAGGGCTGAACAAATGGGAATGGTAGGGGTGTCTGAAATCAAAACATGATCTCACTGTACTTGGTTGAGTGAGCAAATGAGATGGGCCCAGGAGGAGTGTTCAAACACAATTTTACAGGAGGGGCGGTCAATTCCAAAGCCACTGAGATTAATACCACAGCAAGAACAGGGAGGGTGGGTGAGGAAAACTAACTGCAGACAGGGAGAGACAGAGACAGCTTCCAATTTTCAGTATACAAATAAATAGGCAGATAAATGCAGTACTATTTTTAACACACTATTCAATGAAACAATAAATAGAAAAAATAAAAGTCAGTACTATCTTATAACACTGCAAGCTTGTACTTATCTCAGCTTGTAATAAAGTTGACGTAGGGTATACCAAACAGCTCCAGTACGCATTAAACGTGTTTCATGATTATTGGAATAGTCTGCTTTCTGGGTTCAGTAGTAAATAACTGCTAAATATGTACTCTGTTTTAAATCTCGTCCCCAAGTATGATTTCTTTTCTCAGTAGTTTAATAACTCTGGGGAAACAAGTATTTCTACTTCAGAATTTTCAGGCTTAGTTAACTGTAATATGTTTGTGTTTTGTGCCCAGGACATGGATAAAAAGGGTTCTTGAACCGCTTCTTTTACCCATTTAGCAAACAAATACCTATCAGAAAATGGTCCTTATTTATTAATATGTGCCCTGGGATTATTTTAGCTACAGGTATGTTATCAGGGCTCATTTAAAAAAAAAAAACTAACACTAACTATAGAAAGAAAGAAGGAAAAAAGAATGAATCAGCATAAGGAGTTTGGAATATTAGGGCAATGTATTTCAATATCTTGTGTAATTCAGTGATCTTTTATATGTTCTGCAGTTTAAGAAGTACATCCTTCCAACTACTGATGACCAGTGAGTTTTTATCACCTACTTTACAGTCAAATCAGTGTGTATCTACTTGCAGTAACAGTAGCAGCTCTTGTATCCCTGACTTTTTTCTCCTTCTGATTTTTTTTTTCAAAACCAGAAATGTGGCCATAGTCAAAAGTGATTTCCACCTTTTCCCATATGATTGGAACAAACAGACTGAAACAACTTACCAGTCATTTTTAATGTTTCTCCTTGGATGTCTCAGCGCCATGTTCAGATGGTCTTCCTCAGATTCAAACCAAGTCATTGCTTTACTCACACCATCCTCTTCTCTCCACCATTCACTGCTGATCCAGACCCTTATTGTACTGCTGATTTTATACTAGCCCTCAGCAGACATACCCAGAGATACCAGTAAATGGTAACACCTAACCATTACATCCATTAGGGCACTTCCTAGCTGATACCTCCCATGACAACCTTCTGTTTGCTTTCCACATCTGGTCAAATCGGCCTGTTCAGTGATGATGTATTTGAACATGAGAGCTCATGCCTATGGATCCACTATGTTTTGTCAAATAACATTCTTGTAAATCTGCAGCTGGACAAACACAACCAGTATGACACTGGCAGCCTGAATTCGACCAACCTCTGGGGCCCTGTAGACTGAGATGGGGGCAAAAGGAGGTGGGTTAATAAGGATCAAAGAGTCGCGGCCTATTCTACTAATGGGGGGGATGATGGAATTGCTTCAGCTTCTCCTGTTGGAGAATGAGAGTTCAACAAGGAGTTGCTTAAAAAGTGCTGAGTTACAAGTCTATCCACTTTGAGTTTGCATGTGGAAGCAGTTGAACTCATCATTTAAAAAAATGGTTGACATTGCCTATATTGACCTGGCCAAAGAGTTTGACACACACCCCCATTGTTGACAAACTTAAGAGGTTAGGTACAAACCCTTATGGACCCAGTGGATAACCAGCTGGCTCACAGACAGGACCCAGAACATTATAACTGGGGAGTCCACCTCTACAAAGAGTCCAGTTACAAGTGGAGTCCCTAAGGGATTGATCCTGGGACCACTCCTTTGGGTATTTACTTCTCTGAAGTCAAGGCCAATGTCAGTGGCCTCTGGCTGACTAAATTTTCAGATGATTGCAGATTAGGAGCTGTCATTGACTCACCCACTGACAAAAGTCTTCTCCAGGAAGGGCTGACACAGACAACTGGTGCCAGAGCCATGGACTAAAACGAAATGCCAAGAAATGCATAATAGTATCCTTTGGGAAGACATCCACCCATGGTAACTATCATATTTTCAACATACCCCTAAGAGTTGAACCAGTAGTCAAGGACTTGGGGACACACATATACAGTAATCTAGCCTTTGACCATCATGTGTCTATTCTATATTGTGCAACTTATAAACAAAGGTATGGCATCTTGGTCCAAGGAAGTCCTTGTTTCACTGTACTTGGCATTCATCAGCCCTATCATTGAGTACAATGCCCCCTTTGGTATTTACCTAACAGTAATCTAGCCTTTGACCATCATGTGTCTATTCTATATTGTGCAACTTATAAACAAAGGTATGGCATCTTGGTCCAAGGAAGTCCTTGTTTCACTGTACTTGGCATTCATCAGCCCTATCATTGAGTACAATGCCCTCTTTGGTATGTACCTAACCAAGGATGTCCATCAACAGGAGCATCTCCAGAGGTTCCTCACTAAAAGAATACAGGGCGTAAGTAACATATGCTATGCAGACCACCTCAAGGCTTTATCCCTGTATTCTGTCTCCTACAGGCTGTTGAGGGGAGATCTATGCCTGGCATACAAGACATTGTCAGACCCCACTCTGATGGACCTTCTGCATAGCCACAAAACAAACAGCACCAGAATTACCCAGTCTAAAGACCTATATCTTGCCTTAATATAAATAGGACCTCCTGGAGAGACAGGTATTTATCCCAGAGATTACCTTTTTCTGGAAGAGGCTCTCCATCTGTGTGAAGCAGAGTTCCTCCCTAACCCAATTCAAGTGTAACTTGGACAATTGGATGGGGAACAAGAAATTGATCCCTGGCTTACCAGCATTGTCTCTAATTGACACAGGCAGCCGGTAGATGGTTCATCTTTCAGGCCCATGCATGTAAATGTTTCATCTCCCAAGCCCCTGCTTACACCATTTAAAAGGTACCAAAGTTTGTCAGAGATTTGGGATGCATGGCTAGGCTTAAAAAGGCCACTGTGGTCATTAGCCTAGTAAACACTGATGAATCTATAAAATACTGTATACTGAGCCTAGAAAGCTAGAAAACAAAAGGGCTAAAGTTACCTCTCAGGCCACCTGGCTGTTGTGTTATACATAAGAAGGTTTATATGGGGAAAAGAAAGGATGAATGACTGTAAATAATAGCAAGTAGGTTGGGTGGGGGACTTCCAGATCTGATCTCAAAAGTGGCAGAGTGGAAAGAAGGCAAAGTAAGAAAACTTACATTTCATAAATGCTGCAGCTTCCACTCATAATGAAGAGGTACGACTTACACGGCAACTTATGGTGGTGTTCACAAAGTTAAACAGGTACGACTTACTCTGTAACTTAGAGTGCCGTTCACAAAGTATTGGTAACTATTTTTTTATTAGACATATGGTTTGCATGTAGATACAAATTAGTTGAATTAGCTAAATTTTTATTAATTAGATATTTTTACTGAAGAGTACTCTGGGGTTAAGTTAACAATGTACATTTATTCTTGGAGCTTATGGTTTCCATAATCTGAAGACTAAACAGAATCTTGTACAATTGCTGAGGATATTTTAATAATTTTAGGACAACTGTCTCACTACTGTGATGTGTTCTCTGTGGCTATCAGAACTAACAAGATGCCACTGCTCACATTGCTGGGTATACCCAACCTTTTAATTTTTTGCCTTTGTGCTCCTATCTTCAAAATTCCATTATCAAGTCAGCCTGACCTTCCCCAGACACTATTCATCCATATATTTTCCCTTTTCTGTTATCCTCCCCCTTAATTTCACTTTTTATGGGTTCACAGATTCAGGCCATTTTAAGCCTAGCTAACTTCCCTTTTGGTGCTGAAATTAACCTATCCCATTGTCAATAATTACATATTAACCCTAATGAAAATAACTGGGATCATACCATAGAAAATTTGAGGGGACCCATGGATGGCATAAAGCATTTAGAAGCACCTCTGTCCATTAGTAGTACAGGGGGCAGTCCTGGGGTAAATGTTCGGTTTCCCATCCTTAGATCCTTGCTGCACTTGAATATGGACAGGGATGAACTGTGTTTTATGTGGGGAGCCTGTTCCAGAGCAGCAGCACCACCAGTGAGATATACCTGCCCCTTCAAACTGTTTTGTTGATGTTGCAGAAGAGGTTCAGATCCCTAGACCAAACATATCTGAAGCCATTTGACTTGCTGATGTGCATTAAATCCAGACATAGGTCAACTTTTAGCAGTCTGTAGGGTACAGAATATTGTGACAGCAC
Source organism: Protopterus annectens (assembly GCF_019279795.1). Classification (NCBI taxonomy): domain Eukaryota; kingdom Metazoa; phylum Chordata; order Ceratodontiformes; family Protopteridae; genus Protopterus; species Protopterus annectens. The sequence goes on from NC_056747.1 coordinate 96,358,946, forward strand.
TTTGAGTTGGTCCATTTAGGACATGTTGTTTAGGCATTATATCCTTTTAGTAAGGTATCTCTGTGGGTGTTACAGTTGTTGCATGTGCCTGGACAGATACATGCCAAAGTGGGATTATATTCAATAACTGGCCTAATGAGGGCTGAGTTAAGGGGTACAATGACATCCTTAGATATAGACACAGTCCCTTTGTTAATATGCTGTGCAATATAGAAGAACTTTCTTAAAAGAATGGACACATGTTGATAAAAACTTAGGAGACCATCTACATAAGTTCCCAAATTTATTTATTTAACATTTGTTTACCGGGAAAATCTGACTTGGAACGAGACAATTTTCATTGGAGGCTCGGGGAGAAATGCTCAAGATGCATGTCTTTGTAATGTGGGAGGAAACTGGAGTACCCACAGGATACCCACATGAATGCAGGGAGGACATGCAGACTCTGCACAGAAGGCACCCCAGCCAAGAATTGAACCGGAGAACCTCTTGCTGTGAGGCGACAATGTTAACCACTGCAATCCCAAACAACTATGTCAACTCTTAGGGGTGCTTTGCTAATATGGTAGTTCCTTGGGATAGATGACTTTCCAAAGAATACAGTAATGAATTTTTTTGGCATTTAATTTCAGTCAATGATTTTGGCACCAGTTATTTATTTGGGACAGACCTTCCTGCAGGATGGCTAAGTCATTTGTGGACTCAATGACCATTCCTAGCTTGCAGTCGTCTGTAAACGTAGTAAGTTAGAGCTCTTGGTATTGCCTCTTACTTCAGAAAAATAGATGTGAAAAATGATAGGTCCCAGCACAGAACCCTGGGGGGGAGCTCCACTGGTGACCGGTGTCTTTGTGGAGGTAGCTTCCCCATCTTGATTTCCTGTATCCTATCTGTCAGCCAGCTGGCAATCCAGCAGGGGACACAAGGGTTTATTCCCAGTTTATTTAGCTTTTCTACATTGCCTGAATGGGAAATTGTGTCAGAAGCTATGGCCAGGCCAAGGTCTGAAGTGTGTACCATTTTGCCTTCATCCATTACTTTGGTGACCTTTTAAAAAAAAATCCACCAGGTTGAGTAAGCATAACCTGTCCTTGATAAATCCAAACTGAGACAGGTCCAGTGTTTGGAGGTTCTGTATGTCCTGATTGATTAGTTTCATGAGACGTCTTTCCAAGGCTTTGTAAATTTATCACCACTTTCTTTCTTCTTTTCTCTATCCTTTATGTTGTTGGCCTTCCTGCTTCCTCTACTTCCTGTTTTTCATAAGTACTTCCTAGGTTGATACACTTTTCCCCAGTATGGCACCTACGTTCATGTCTTGAGCAACTTGACTTTTCGCTTTCTCTCTCTCTCTCTCCCTCCTTGGTTGTACTCTCCCAGAAACACTGCCCTCAGCAGGTCATTTATTCATTATTTAGTTTTTTTACAAGGTAAATAATGTATCAATTAGCTACGTCCTGGGATAGAGTAAAAGTGACCTCAACCTCCACCTATGACAATAATATATTCCACTGCACACTATATAAATATATAAAGTATTGGACAATATCTCTTCTAGACTTCAATAGTGTCTCTGAAGGTATTCAAAGATTTACTCACTGACCACTTCAATAAAGCCTGATCGGTCAAGCCTAACATGCCAAATGGGGAACTATAAGATACCTCCTAAGTCTGGTGACCTTAGAGCTCAATATGTTTGTCAGGGGCATATGGGAGCATGGGGGGGGGTTGTTCTCATATAAAAGCCTTTCACTGGAAGCTGATTAGGTATGTCCATCTTAGCTGATCAGGCTTTCAGACATGATATTGTTATGGCAGGACATTTACAACATGCATACAATGAAATAAATTAGAAGACATAAGTCAAAACAGAAGCACAGACTGACATACGTATCACACGATAAATGCATTATAAGAATAGTGAGCAGAAATACAAGTTATGTACATATCAGGTTTACAGTTATGTGATCAAGTTGGCCATAATCAATAAGGCTATCCACATTGTAAAGCAAACAAATATGAGGTAAGACAAACAGCTAGTAACTACAAGATGTACTTTCAGAACAAACTTTTAAATGTGACAGGTTTACTAACAAGAAGTCACAGTACACTCAGATAATGGTGAGACGGCTAATGCCTTAAGACAGCAAGTGAATGAAGTAATATTAAAAAGAATGGAGTAGTTTATTAATTTGTTTTAACAAGTGCACAAGTGGTGAAACCAACAGATGCTTTTCTGCCAAGATATAGGCCAGAAGCACCAGAAAGAAATAGTAAACATTTGACCAGTAATAAGAAACTGCCCAAAATAAACCTGAATAATAAATTGATAAAAATCTACAAAGCTAAAACAGTATATTATAATCTCTAGTTTCATTAGGATGTGATGTGAACACTATAAAACAGAATGAAGCATGCAACAAAAAATATTATAGGTCACTAAGAGAACAAAATTGCGAGTGACTAACATTCTTAATGCTTTCCAGGTAAAGTAATTCGAAGGATGGACCTGTCACCTCAGAACTCTAGGGATTTCATAGTGATGCCATGAAAAAATGGCTTTCCAGAAATTTTTTTGAAGATGCTTAACTTTGTTCTTTTTTCTTATTTTTTCAAGTATTGATTTCCAAACAACAGTCCTAACTTTAGAGAAAGCACATTCAGCAGTTATTGGATCAAAAGGTCAATCTTTTAAGGGCAGAGGCAACTTGATGATATAATTGTTAAGAATAAGTTTAAGGACTGTCTGAAACTTTGTACTTATGGGATGTAATGCAGACAAGTCTACAAGACATGATGGTACATGGGAAAAGAATCTCTGTACCTGAGGTAGGTAGGCAACTACAACAGGCACAGATAATGTAATTCCCTATCACTCTTGTATTCTTCAGTCTTGGGATATCCTGCCAAAGACAGCTGAACATCTGTCCAGCACACCAAAGCTTTTAGCCCTTCCAGGCTCTTTATGTCAGACATATGTCCTACATGTAAGGAGTAAGGTACATATGTGACATATGAGTACATAATCCTCAAACTTCTTTGTTGCCAGTCTGAACGCTACCTTTGAATGTGGTCTGCAAGCCATTCACCGAGTTGGTTCATTTACCAAGTCTTCTAAAGACATGTTCCTCATTGGGATCACTTCCTTTTTATTTTTAACTTTGGTATATATGTCATCCAGGAAGGGAACATGTGAGTGTGGGAGGCTGATTCCTCATGAAGACATACACAAAAATATATGGAGTGTGCGTTTTGCCAGGCATTTGTCCCTAAGACACTCTGCAGTCAACTGTCACCTTTCTGTTTATTTGGAGAAATAGTGGTTGAAGCTTTTGGCTCAGGGTATCATGGCTGAATCCTCCCATCCTGACATTCAGCCACTGCATATGAAGAAAGCAAAAAAGGGGTGTCCCAATCCTGCTGCTGTCCAGTCTCCACAAGATATCTCCATTGGGTTGGTTGAAGAACTTGAGGACTGTCTGGTAACAACACCAGCTACCTTTGATGTGACTCACTTAGAGATTTCCATGGAGCAGTCTACCCACATATCAGCTGAGGCTGTACTTATGTCTGGTGTTGATCTGGAGGGGGAACCATGGCTGACTGTTTTAAAGGGACCTAGGGGCATTCCTGAAATACTTGTTAGGGAAGAGGATGCCTGATACCGTCATTGAATCTAGGCAGGCATCTGAACCTGACAAATTTGTTAATGCTGATGTTCCTTTAAAAAGAAGCAGATGAATAGGCATGTATTCACTGTGGCTAAAGATTCCAACAAAGAATGTCAGGATTTTACTCAAGGACCTTTTAATACTCTTATGACTCTAAAGCCCCCTCAAGGATTATTCTGTTCCTTGGTTTTCCATTCCTTCTAAACATCCTAGGGACTATGATGCATCTGACAAAGGGTTAGACTCTGGTGAGGAGTCACTAGATTGCTCTCCTCAAATCCACTCTCCCCTTACCCTGTGGTCTAAAGAAGAGGATTTACTCTTTCCTCACTGTCCTATGGAAGAGCTGTCATTGGGGTGATATCGTGGTTCATATGATGGAACATTTTAAGTGGGACTGTTCCCAAATTTCTGGCATTCAAAAAATTACTGCAAACTCCTGAAAATAAATTCTCCTCAGCTTTCTGCAGTCCCCTCCAGTGCTGGATCCACTTTTGGATACTTTTACTGCAACTTCTCAGGCCCCTGATTCTCAGCATCTTGCCCGTAAGAAAATGGCCAGGTTCTATAAAGTTCCAGAAGCTCAGTAGTTTATGTATAAAAACACTTCCTCTGACATTGCTGTGATTTCTGTAGCTGCTGAAGTTGCTCTCTTATATGCTTTTACCTACAGATGAGGACAGCTGTGTCATGAATAGGTATTAGCAAAAAAGTATATACCTCTGCTACCTTGGTTTTCAGGGCTATTAATTACTAGACCCATATGACTAGTAATGTCCTGTAGTTTCACTATTCTTGGGGGCATCTTTCTAAACTTGGGGGCATTCTGGCTGATATGCTTGATTCAAAGGGTAAGTCTTCTGCCGTTTCCCTTTTGAGCTCTGCTTCTCAGGTGGCTCATCATTCTATTACATGCAGTTATGATCCTGCTGATGCCTCCTCTATGGCAGTTTTACATGGATCTGTTATGAGCAGGTATTTTTGGTTGTGCCTCCAAGCTCTGCTGAAGACATCAAGACCAAATTATTAGACTCCCCCTTTAACAACGAGAATGTCTTTGGCATAGCTGTTGCTGAATTGTTTAAGACCCTTCAGAATAAGGGAAAAGTTACACACTATTTGAAACAAATCTTTGTCTCTTCTCTTCTTAAGATTCAGAGAAATTATCCATTTAAGCATTCCTTTGTTTGTAGGCAGCCTAAACAGACTTCTAGGGGCAAGAGGACTTCTAGAAGGGCTTTTCCAGACAAGCATTCTCAGGGTTCTAAGGCTCAAAAGCCTCCTTTCCTTGACAAATTTGCTACTATTTGACATTTATACACTCCTACCCCTTGGCCAGATTCTACTGTCCTTGAGGTTGACTCTTTCTTTTCCTGTTTGACGACAGATAACAATGGATGCTTGGATGCTTTTCATTATCCAAAACGGTTATTTTATGGTTTGGAAGTCCCTTCCTCCATTCTCAGTCCTTCCTCAGCCTCTGCCTTGTCAACTTCCACATTTCCCTTTAGTTCTTTAGGAGCTGGTGGTACAGAGGGCCATCCAGCCTGTCCCTCATCTCAGCAGGGAACAGGATTTTATCCCAGGATTTTTCTGGTTCCATTGAAGCAGCATTCACATGGAGGCCCATTCTAGACCTGTCCTTTCTCAAGGTTCCCTCTTTCAGGATATTGTGTCTTAAGCGTTTCTGGTATCCATGGAAATGAAGACTGCTTTCCTCCACATTCCTATTTACAATCTCTTCAGAAAGTATTTATGTTTCTCTACTTCTTCTTTGTATTATCAGTTCTCTGCTTTGCCTTTTGGTCTTTCTACAGCTTTGAGAGTCTTTACCAAATGTCTCGCCCCTGTGATAGCCTTCTGCAGACTTTAGGGAGTTCAAATATTGCCTCACTTGAATGACCTTTTGATTCAAGTCTGCACTCAGCAGCTCCTGCTCCAGGTTCTGCACTTCACTATGCTTCTTCTTTGCAGTGTGGGGTTCACCCTAAATCTGAAAAAGTCTGTGTTGATGCCCTCTCAGGGTCAAGTGTTCCTGGATTGCAGGATTCAGACCATTTCAATGTTGGCTTACCTCCTGCCTCCCAAGGTCCTCTCTTTGACTGCTTATTTCTAGTTTCTTCTACCTCTTCCAGTATTTCCTGCAATGGAATTTATCTAAGCTCTGGGGTGCATAGCGTCCATCAGTCCTTTCACCAAACTCAACATGAAATTTCAATAGTATCTCAAGACTGGCTCCAGGACTCTCCACATGACGAAATTTCAATGGTATCTCAACACTGGCTCCATGACTGCAATCCTCTAGAGTATCTGGTTCCTCTCTTGCCTTGTCTCAAGCTCATGCTCCGCTGGTGAATTTACCAGATTTAACCCTGAATTCAGGTGTGCCTTTTCAGGTTCTACTCACTACTCGGGAGCTGTCCACAGATGCTTCCAATCAAGGTTGGAGAGCCTCCTCCAACAGCCTTATAGTCCAGGGTCTTTGGTCCCGTCAACAGCTGGTCAACCATATCAACATCAAGGTGATCAAAGCTCTACTTCTAGCTCTCCAGGCTTTTCACTGTCTCAGGGTTCCAGGTCTTCTAAAGGTTTTTACAGACAATATCTGGTTTAAAAGCCCACATTTGTGCTTGTTTTCCACCTTTCCTGTAACTAGTCTAGTCCAGATACAGATTTGCTGTATTCAGGACTGTTTGTAAGCTTTTGAGCCCCCCAATCCTTTCTGTGTTGGAGGGAAGCTTTCTAGCTTATCAGTGGGAGTGGTAAGCACTAAATAACCTATCTACCACAAGAGGAGTGGTTTCTGGCCTAGAAATTGTAGTTTATTGGCCATTTGGGCAGTTTTTCATCCATTTCATCTTTCTGGTTTAAAAGCCTGCATTCGCATGGGTTTATGCTTGTTTAAGCCCCGCCTAGTGACGCCGAGCTGAGGTAAACTATTACTGGTGCCAGAAGGTCTACTCTTCAGTTTTTTTTCCCTTGAATCTTGCTAGTTCTTTCTCTCTTGCACTTCAAATAGCTTAATCGCTTTGCCCTTCAACAGGTTTTTGTAGCAATTATTGTAGCACACCTAAGTGCCATCAGCACTAGTTGTTCTTCACGAAAATAGCTCCAATGCTTAGTAGTTATGACCACCCCTTCTGACATGATTAAAGGGCAGTTCCCTGTGCTTTCTCCTATTAATCTGGTACACTTGGGCATTCTGAGGCAGTGTAGCAACTGCCTCATGTACACAGACAACCCTTTCCTCTTACCTCCCAATACTCAGACTTCTGAGAGATGCACTTATATCATCAAAATGGAAGCTATGCACTTTCCAGTCAAGACTGGACTAGCTGGCCAGGAGGAGAAGGTCAACACCTGCACCACACCACATGGAACACATAGCCCTCCAGAACACTCACCATCACATCTCTCACATAAAAACAGAAACCACACGCCCACCTTCATGGAGGCTCTCAATAAAAATGTACCCAAACAGCAGAGACCTCCAAGAAAGAAACGTACTTGACCACCACAACACAGCACAAACCACAGGACACATAGCTCACCTCCACAGTGTGCCCCTCAACCTAAGCCCCTAAGGCTAAACACCTTGCCCAATACACTAATCATAGGTGACTCAATAGTGAGGCACATACATGTCCCACTCATTAGGTTGAATAAGGAGAAGGTAACAGTCAGTTGTCTAGCAGGTGCCAGAATCCGACACACAACACATGCACTCAGGTCACTTCACAACAAGTACAAATACAAGTATGACACTGTCATTGTCCATGTGGGTGTGAATGACCTGAGATGCACCTCCCTGGACTACATGAAAAGAGACATGGTGGAGCTGTTGGATTATGTGGCCTAGGCAGGTATGACCCTAGACCTGAGCTGTATCCTACCATTACCCAGAATGATACTGCAGTACAAACAAAAATGATTGACTTCAACAATTGGCTAAGTTTCTGGTGTCATTCTAATGGGATCCATTATCTGTCTGCTTGGGATGACATGATTGACAGACCTCGATGCTTTGCCAGAGATAACCTGCATCTGTCACCCCCTCAGTTTCTGGGTACTGGCTAAGGCTCTTGCCACCCCTATATTGCCTTTTTTAGGTGGTGTTCTAAAGACCAAATTACCACTGTAACAGCTATAAATAAATGCAATCTGAGGGTCATGCCCCTCAATGATAGAAGTCTAAATCTCAACATGCACTTGCCCAAAGCACTCCTCAAAATGGAGAACATTAACATTTTTGCTGTAACGGAGACCTGGTTTAAAGAGGAAGAAAGCACCCCTGCGCTACCAGCCTATAACTCATTCCACACGTTTCTGCCCTGAAACATGAACCGTAGCTCCAAAGGCGGTGGTGTCTCCATATTCATAAAGGATATGCACACCTCCAGACTAGTATCCCAGCATAATGCATCTGAGATACTTCAGGTACAACTAACATTGAGTAAAATGGTGATCCAGGTCATAGCCTGCTATAGGTACCCAACCATGTCCCTAGACTCTCACTCCACGTTCCTAAGCACCATGGAACCTATCAAGGTCCAACCCAATACTCTCTTACTAGGAGACTTCAACTACCCCTCCATCAACTGGGAAAACTATTCAAACACCAATACACTGGCCCAACGCTTCCTGGAAATCATCAAATCCAGTACCCTGGACCAGCTCATTCTGACCCTCACTACAGAAAGCAACATCCTTGACCTGGTTGTAACTAACATGGGCAACCATTGCTCTACACCAGTAGTCAATCCCTCCCTGGTCAGATCTGACCATAAAATAATCACCATGGAAATCCACATCTCACCCATACCTCCCGCAAAGGCAACCACCTTGAAAAACTTCTCCAAAGCTGACTTTGGGCTCCTAAAACAGAGGTGGCTAACTTTTGCACCCATGTCAATGGAAAATAGCTGCATGACTGCTGAATCATATGCAGATGCACTGTACGAACATGTACATAAATGCATGGAACTACCCACACCCAACAGAACCAAGATGCTCTCCTCTAAAAAAAGGAAGCCAATCTGGTGGTCCCGTGCCATTAATATACTCTACAACAGAAGGAAGAAACTCTTGCAGAAAAAGGCTTAGTCCCAAGACTGGAAAAACTCCCTTATTAGCCTCATCAAAAAGTTGAGATCCCTCATCAAATCCTCTAAAGCCAGCTATGAAGGCAGAATTGTGGCAGACACAAAAAGCAATCACAAAGCCTTCTATGGTTATATCAAGAACCTCCACGGCAATACCCAGATTTGCTCTGAGTTACTGCACAATGGTACCTCCTTTACTGAGCCAACAGATATTGCCAACATACTAGCTGACAGATTCAGTGCCAACTTTACCCATTCCTCCCCCAAGGACCAATCACAATACCGGAAGAATGCCAGACACCCCGCATTACTGCAGCACAGGTTAAAGCTGCATTGTCCAAGGCCAAGAATGTAGCTTCCTTGAGACCTGATAATATTCCTGGCTATGTTCTACATGAACTACAAAGCTAACTGGCACCACATCCATGTGCCCTGTTCAATCACAGCCTCATCTCAGGCTTTTTCCCTACTGAATGGCGCACTGCTACCGTCATCCTTCTCCATAAAGGGAGAGCAACTACAGACCCTGGGAATTATCGCCCCATTAGCCTGATGAGTCTGATATGTACAGCTATGGAGAGCATCATCATGGACCTGATTAACAAAGATATAAGAAATCTCCAAACTCTAGACCCCGCACAATTTGGCTTGTGAAAGAGAGATCATGCCTGCTCAACCTGGTTGACTTCTTTGAGTCAGTCACCAGGGCTGTGGATGAATGTAAGGCAGTGCATACAGCCTACCTTGATCTGGCCAAGGCCTTTGATACCATTCCTCACTTGGGAATTATTCATAAACTCACCACACTAGGCATCAACCCCTATAACACTAGGTGGGTTGCAAATTGGCTTACAGATAGAACACACAATGTGACAGTAGTAGACTCCAACTCAGACAGCTGATCAGTCACGAGTGCAGTCCCACAGGGATTGGTCCTGCGTCCTCTCCTGTTCGGCATCTATTTCTCAGAAGTCCAGGCCAACACAAAGGGACTCTGGCTGACCAAGTTCACAGACGACTGCAAGCTGGGAGCTATTATTAACAAGTGATGCAGACATCCTACAGAAAGGCCTCACTGAGACCAATGACTAGTGTTTAAACCATGGCCTTAAGCTTAATGCCAAAAAATGTGTTGTCATCCTCTTTGGTAAAAACTCAGTTCCCACTAATTACCACATCAATCGGAGACCACTGAACACTGAAGGCTTTATATGAGATCTGGGGATGCAGGTTGAGAACAACCTCTCCTTCAACCGGGTCTATATTAGAAGAGCGAAAACCCTAAACCGTGAATGCTCACATGAGTGAAAATGCTGGGAATCAAGAGTGGGATTGCAGGGTCATGTTACAGAGAGGAGTGGGATATTTGCCCTTTCCTCACTGTAGTGTGACCTCGTAGTTAGAATATATAGCTAGCGGGGGGTGTGGGGGGTGCAGCCCCCCACAATAGCAACTTCGATCACCGGCATTTTTGCTCATGTGAGCGTTTGCAGTTTAGGGGTTTCATTCTTCTAATATAGACCCCCTTCAACCACCACACTGCCAATATGGTCAGAAAGACCTTCCATGTGGCACATCTCATTACCAAGGGTTTTGCATCCAGGAAGAACGAGGTCATCATCTTTCTCTACTCTTCCCTCATTAGATCAATCATTGAGTATAATGCCCCATTTGGCATGTACCTTACTAGATATCTGCAACAGCTGGAGAGACCACAGAAGTACCTCACAAAGAGGTTCCTAGGCATTAAACACACACCCTACATGGACAGACTCAAAAGACTCCAGCTATTCTCTCGCTCACATCGCCTACTTAGAGGCGATCTTTGCTTGACTTACAAAACCATTTCTGACCCAGCTCTGTTAGAAATGCAACATCTAAAGAAATCCCAATGCCTCCGCACCACATGCTCCAGAGATCTCAACCTCATTACCACAACCAACAGAACATGCTGGAGGGACACGTTCCTCACCCAGAGGCTGCCCATGCTCTGGAACAGACTTCCCATACATGTCAAGCAGAGCACCTCGCTGTCCCTCTTCAAGAGAAATCTTGTGTGGATGGGTAATATAAAGTTCACCCAGGGGATCACTCCAGTGGCTCTACTTGATAGAGACACTGGGAACTAATGTCAGGCGGCACAATGCCAGGCACTTCTATGGGCTAGGCTTGTAAAGTCTCCAGGGCCATTAGCCTTGTACACCCCTATGAACCTATGAACACACTCATTATGATACTTCAGGCTGACTCTTTGGGCTTCAGATTTTGCAATTCACCATCAGTTGGTTCTTCAGGCAGTGTACATTCCTTCAGAGCACAGTCCTGTGGCAGACTCCTTGAACAGGTACAGGAGAAATCCTCATGAATGGGATGTTTAACAGGGAGGTGTTTCTGGACATTGTACATCAGTGGGGTACTCCTCAAGTAGATCTTTTGGGCTTCCCCAGTTCTGTTGAAGAGTGTCAAGTGCTCTGGCTTGGAAAATGAATGCCATGCCTTTTTCTTTGAAGGGGATCTTTCTGGATGCCTATGATCCTCTTCCTCTACTTCCAAATATCCTGCACAAGATCTTGTTGGACAGGCACAAAATATTGCTTGTGATTCCCTATTGGTGCCATAGGGCTCGTTTGTGGCTTCCTTCTCCCCCCATACCTTCTAGTAGCTTTTATCATACATATTTATCCTAAGAGTGGAGCATACTGCAACAGTGATAAGGAAGGGGGTCTATATTAGAACACTGACTTTTTAAAACGTTGAATGTTCTAATATCAACCCCTATTCAGCGAACGCTGACAACATTGAACATGCTGAACAGCAAATTTTTTCCAACACACATACACACAACACAAACACACCAAACAAACAAACAGCAATCTACACACATACACCTAAAATCCTACATCTAACCCTACACTAAACTGTATACACACACCACTACCTGTCCACTTACCTTAACCCAAACCCTAACCCTAAGGTCCGTCACTATTGCACACTCACCTCACCCGCACCCTAACCCTAACTCACCTACCCCGCCCTAACCCTCACGTCCACACAATCACACACTTACCTGACCACGCCCTAACCCTAACTCACCTACCCCGCTCTCTAACCCTCATGTCCACACAATCGCACACTTACCTGATCCCGACCCATAACTTTCCCCCACAGTGCTGAACATAGCGAAGCCACAGGAACGGCCAACTGAATTCCTTCCCTAGGAAGAAATTTGCTGTTCCGCAGCTTTGCTAATTTCCGAGTTTGCTGAATAGGGGTCGATATTAGAACATTCAAAGTTGTGAAACTTCGATGTTCTAATATAGACCCATAAGGAAGGTTGTAGTACAATTATGTAAGATCTTACAATAACAGTAGATGTCCTACTTCTCACTGATGCAGTATTATGTCCCTCCCTCCTGCCCCCTGTTGTTTTCTATTGTCCTTCCTGGATGTATATGTTACTTCTTTATTCTGTGACACTTCAGTTCTGAGGATTAGGTGCTTGTATATTGCATATAGGTTCATAGGTAGGTACTAGGCTATCGGCCTAAGTAAGCCTAGTCAACAAGGTTCCCTGGCTTACACCACCCAAGAAGGTTAATTTCCTGTGCCCCTGTCAAGCAGAGCCAGAGAAGTGATCCCTGGGGTGTATTTCCTATTTCCCATCCACTCATTCTGTGATTGCCCTGGAGTTAGAGTATTTTAGCCACACTTTGGTCAGCATGTAGGACATACAACTGATGTACAGCAACTGGAATGTGGAAAAGCTTTGGTGTGCTGGCCGGACATCTGGCTATCCTCGTCAGTATATGGCAAGAGTGAAGAATACTGCAACAGTGAGAAGGTGGACATCTACTATTATGGTAGGATCTTACACAAAGTACAGTTGTGTACACTTACCATAAATGTAGATGTTTGAGTGTATTCACTGTTGCAGTCATTACATTTGGTAATCTGCTGGCAGATTACCCTCAGTCGGCCTGAATAACAAAGTCTTGGGTCCTGCGTTGGTTGCTGTCTCCTCTTCCATGACATCAGGTCGTCATGGGTATAAAATATGCAGCCAATGCCATTTTAATCAGTTTTTCTTGCCCCAGATGTCAGGTGCCCCACAAATGGGGAGCAAAAATATATAAATAAACTGCAAATATATAAATGCACCTTACAAACATAAAATTTACCTTCAACTAAAAGCAAATACATCACAAAGGCTTTTGAGTATAGTGAAGGAAAGAAAAGGAATACAATGGGGAATGGCGGGTGGGTAACCCAGACTACAATAGTGAATACACTCGAACATCTACATTTATGGTAAGTGTACACAACTGTACTATGTTCTTTGTGTTTCACTGTTTCAGTCATTACATTTGGGAAGAATCCCAAAGCTATGGATGGGAGGATGGAACTAAACAGCATTAGGAGCAGCTATAAGGCCCTGCAGGACTGCAGTGGCAAAGCCTGCCCTAGATTTAGAGAAAAGAGGTAAATGATAATGCTTTGCGAACGTATGAACAGAGCTCCAAGTAGCAGCTTCTAGAATGTCTTTGGTTGGGACCCCTCTGAGAAAAGCTGCTGAAGTAGAGGCAGCCCTGTAGAATGGGATCTGATCCCCTTGGGCACAGGTTTACCATGGTGCAAATAGCAGAAACGAATGCAGTGGCTTATCCATTTAGAAATAGTCTGCTTTGATATAGTCCTCCCCTCTGATCCTGCAGCAAATGCTACCAGTAGTTGCTCAGACTTTCTTAGATATTTTGTCCTGTTTAAGTAGAATCTTAGTTGTCTGTGCACATCCAATGAATGCAGAATCCGCTTCCCCTTGTTCTGCGGATTTAGGAAAAAAGTTGGCAGGTGAATGGTCTGGCTAACAGCCACACTGGATACCACCTTAGGCATAAAGGAAGGGTTGGTCCTGAGGGCCACCTTGTCTGGGTAAAATATAATGAAAGGCTCCACTGCCATGAGAGCCTATAGTTCCAAAACCCTTCTAGCTGAAGTGACTGCCAAAAGAAAAGCTGTCTTCCAAGATAGAAATTTTATATCCACAGTAGCTGCTGGTTCAAAAGGAGGCAGGGTGAGTTTTTCCAGCACAAAATTGAGGTCCCATGCAGGAGTTGGTGCTCTCCTGGGAGGCCTTAAAATGTTGGCCCCTCTGAGATACTGTTTTAGCATTGGATGAGAAAAGAGGGGAGGCTCTGTGTTGTAATGAGTCGAGATGGCAGAGGCATAGATTTTTACTGAAGAAAAGGATAGGCCCTTGTCAAGCATCTCAGTTAAGTATTGTAAAATCTGAGGAATATTGGGCCTTGCTGCATCTATTCCTTATGCTTGGTTCCAAGCACATAATCTCTTCCATTTATCAGCATAAGATTTTCTAGTACTAGGCCTTCTGGCTTCCAAAATGACATCCATCACAGGTTTACTGAGAGATGTGGTTTGAATAATTAGTTGATTAGCCATGCTGCAAGATTCAGTGTTTGGAGATGAGTGTGCAGAACTTAATAGTTCTGCTGAGACAGTAGATGAGGTGTTTGAGGCAAGTACCATGAAGGAAGGTATGACATATTCCTTAGAAGCGGGTACCAGTGTTGGTGAGGCCAGTCCTGAGCAATTAGAATCATTTTTGTTTTTTCCTGTCTGACTTTTAGTAAGACCTTGAAGAGTAGAGGCAGAGGGGGAAAGGCATAGACTGATAGTTTTTTCCAGCTGAAGGATAGAGCATCCACTTTCCAAGCTTTTCTGTGATGAGTTCTTTTGCAGAATTTGTCCATCTGATAGTTTTGGGGAGAGGTAAATAGATCTATGTCTGTGCTTCCCCATTTCTGTGTTAACATACTGAAGATTTGTGGATCCAGTTTCCATTCATGTGGGTCCATAAGGTTTCTGCTTAGGTCATCTACCAGAGTATTTTGTATTCCTGGCAGGAATTGAGCTTGAAGATGTATTTGGTAAGTCAAGGCTGTGTTCCACAAGGCCATGGGTAGTCTGCAAAGGAGGTAGGAATGGGTACCCCCCTGCTTGTTTATGTACCACACAGCTGTGGTGTTGTCCGTCTTTATCAGTAGTTGTCCTGGGTGAACTAAGTCCTTGAAGGCTGTCAGAGCATTCTGAACAGCTAGCATTTCTTTCTGGTTGATATGCAGATGCACTTGGTTTGGGCTCCATTTGCCTTGAATGCATCTCCCTGCCAGGTGGGCCCCCCAAGCATAGTCTGATGCATCTGTAGTTAGGGTTTGGGTGGCAGGGGGTAGAGTGAATGACAGTCCCTTGTTTTGGTGACATGTCTTTGCCCACCAAAGAAACTCCTGTTGTAGGCAGGGAATGAGAGGAATCATTGTTTCCAGGCTGTGAGGATGCTGACTCCATAAACTTTTTAGGTACCGTTGAAGTTTTTTCATATGCAGTCTTGCATATGTAATTAGTAGAATGCAGGATGCCATGAACCCCAAAGCCTGCAGAATTTGTCTTGCAGATAACTGGGTTTTTGTTGCCATGTGATTGAAGTATGTTGTCAATTGTATTTGTTTGTCTGGCGTGAGGTAAGCCATCTGGGCAGTTGCATTCAAGCTTGCACCCAGGAATGTAATTATTTGAGATGGTACCAGTTGTGACTTCTTTTCATTTAAGGTGTACCCTAGGCATGCTAGAAGCCTTTTTACAAATGCCAGATGTTGAAGAAGAGTGTCCTTGTTCTCTGCCTGAATCAGACAATCATCCAGACAAGGATAAATTTGAATGTTTCTTTGTCTGCAGAATGCAATTACTGGTGCCAGGCACTTTGTAAAGACCCTGGGTGCAGTAGATAAGCCAAAGGGCAGTGCAGAGAATTGGTAATGCAAAAAACCTGCTTTGAAGCGGAAGTATCTTCTGCAAGATTCCCTTATTGGAATATGCAGGTATGCCTCTTTTAAGTCTAGAGTTACCAACCAAGCATTCTTGCCTAGCATAGGCAGTAGCTGTTGTAAAGTCAACATTTTGAATTTTGGAATGTCCAGGAATATGTTCAGAATCGATAAGTCCAGTATTGGACGCCATGAATTGTCTTTTCTGGGTATCAGGAACAGTCTTGAATAAAATCCTTGTCCTTTTTGAATAGCCCCCATATTCATGAGGGACATGATTTGTTTCTGGGCCTCTGCCCACTGGTTTTGTGGCAGATCCGGCCATCCGTTTGGAATTGGCAAAGTATGGAAATTAAATCTGTCCCTTTGGGATACTATGTTTAATACCCACTTGTCCTGGGTTATTAACTGCCAATTTTGAGCATGAAGTGCTAGTTTTCCCCCCAAGGGGGCTGCCAAAAGATAAGTGCTTGGAGATTGTAGAGGAAAGTCATTGAGACTGCTTACTGTAGGGTTGTGCTTTGTTACCTCCAGATTTGGAGGTGGAGGCACCCCATTGCTTTGACCTGTAAGATCCCTGTGATTGATATCTGGAGCCTTTTGAGCACCTGGGTTTGCCCTGAGTGGCTCTGTTGGACACAGGAAAGGACCAATTTTTAGTAGGCCAGTGCCTACTGAACCTGGGTGGCTGCACTTGCAAGAAATCTTTTACAGTTTGCATGGATTTACCTTTGTCTTCCATTTTCTTTAAAACTTCTGCCTTATTACCAAACAGAGTATCATGCTGCAAAGGGCATCCAATAATTTAGCTTTAACATGATCAGGCAGATTTTGCTCCTTGAGCCAGGCATGCCTTCTTATCACAGATCCAGTAACGGCGGCCCTACAAGAGGCCTCCAAGGAATCAAAACCACATTGCAAAGTATGCTTTTCAACCTGCTCTGCTAAATGCAATAAATCCTGTAACTCTTTATTTTCCACACAACCAGAAATCAACATAATTTTCTGTTTTAGTACACCCATAACATGCTGTTGATATTTAAGCTTATGAAACTGTCAGTTTAAAGCCCTGATTGCCAAGGTTTCAGACGTATAAACCTTCTTACCCCATCTATCCAGCGCCCTGGAATCTCTACCAGAAGGGGTAGGATTTTTGGCTGTAGAAGCCTTTACACCCTTGGGACCGTGAGAAATAGTCTCAGGATCAGCAGCAGGATTTTTGAAAAGAAATTTGTGGGAGTCAGGAACCCTGTAATATCTGTCTGGCTTACTAGGAGCTGGATGCAGGGAATCAGGAGCCATGCTTGATTCTGAGAACACATCATCAAAAATGTCTAAAACAGGAGGTATTGCCAAAGGCCTATGCTGAGGAAGAAGAAGGAAATCCCTAAGCCTCTTTTTTGATTCGGAGAAGTCCCGACTCTCCCAGTGAAAATGTTCCCTTAAAGTATGAAAAGTCTCTCCAAAAGAGTAATCCTCAGGAGGAGATACAGATGGGATGGATTCCTCTGCATCAGAATCCTCATAAGGTGGAACAGAAAATTCCTCATCAGAAGAGGAATCAGAAGAAATGGAAACCTGATCTGAAGATTCATAATCAGTGCCTTGCCTAGGCCTCTTAGCAGGAGGGGTTGGGAACCCCTAATCAACGTAATTAAATCCTCAGCCATTTTGATCATTTGTTTTTTAGGCATAAGGGCCTGAGCACGTGGCTCATGTGTCAGTTTTATAGACATAGAAGTTGTTTTTGACCTTGTTTTTGTTAATGGCATCTGTTTAATATAAAAATGTTGAGGCCTGAAAACACCCTCAGTAGCCGGTGGATGCTCAGTGGCTCCGGACTCATCCAAGGGAGAGACATCCGCAGGTTCAATACTTTGCAAATCTCGTGGCATACCGAACTCCGAATGGGTCTCGGTAGAGGCCTGTGACTCAAAAGTAGCGGGTATCAGGGGCTGCGAAAGTGCCTCACTGACTACTGGAGACTGGCTTAGGAGAAGCTTCGTCGTCAGTTTTGGACCTTGACAGTCTGTCTCTGTCTTTTTCCTTGCATCTTTTGTGAACTCCAGTAGTCAGATTGCTAACCGACGACATTTCAGGGTAGTTAAATCTTGAGCCAAAATATTTAGAAGCAAAAATATACAGACGCTTAATAGTGCGTTGGTTAAATTTAACACAAAACTGACAGCAAGGCCCATTGTGATCAGGGCCTAGGCAAGGAATACAGTACAAATGAAAATCCTTCTGAGGTATTTGCTTCCCATAAGTAATGCAATTATTAACTTTTACTGATATTGGAAGGGAGCAAGAAAAAGTTTCCCCAAACGGAGTACTTATCTTTAGTTTGAAGAGTTTGGTTCTGAAACTCGAAAACGAAAATTTCAGGAGTCGGCCGACTGGCACTTGTGAACTGCTTCTGCTTTGGGCACCGTACGGCAAGAAAGACTGATTAAAATTGTGTCGGCTGCATGTTTTATACCCCTGATGACCTGACGTCATGGAAGAGGAGACAGCAACCGACGCAGGACCCAAGACTTTGTTATTCAGGCCGACTGAGGGCAACCTGCCAGCAGATTACCAAATGTAATGATTGCAACAGTGAAACACGAAGAACATCTGTACATTTCCTTTGTCCTGGCATGGCATTAAGTAAAACAACAGATTTTAATAAGTGTAATTTGCTGTAGTTCTGTATTGCTAGACAAGCTTAAAGCAATAAAAGGTAAGACATACTCAAGCCTAAGAAAAATAATAATCCTAGTTGAGTTTCTTGCTCCTGAAGAGAGGAGTCTTGCCAAAAGTAGTTTCAGTATGTTGAGAAAGTGAGAGTGAAAGGTCTAACACCATAGGTATTTATGTGAGGCAAATAAGATAATCCTTTATATGTCACCGGAAATTCACTGAAGAGGTTAATAAAACAACAGGTTTTGCATTAATATGTATTTTCTCAACAAAATAAATATGATGGTATCCGACATTACTGACTGACTGCAGGCCTCTGTGTTTAACCAGAATGTCACACATTTTACAAGGGAGAGGGCAAAAGTATGAGGCAACATCAAGGGCAGCTGTGAGGTGTGCGCCCATTGCCATAGCTTAAAACAGTTATGACCCACAATACCTTATTAGTGTTTGAACATTGGAGTATAGAGTATCATTTAACCCTTTAATGTGCAGTGTAAAGCTATTACTACATGGGGATTGGAAAAGGACCAAGGACCCATCACTACAGGATCAGGGAAGAGCAGAAGCCCGTAGCAGAGTGTAGCTGACCAAAGTGTGCCTAAAATATTCTGACTCCAAGGCAATCACAGAATGAGGCTAAATGGCCCGTTCAAAAACCTAGTAAAAACAGCTGAGCCAACAGAAGGGAATGAACACCAACTCAAAGCCCTTTTAAAATCAGTAAATGAAGCTCCTGCAAAAAAAAAGCACCACCCGTATTTATCTCTACTTAATCAATAATGTAATACAGAGTGGCAAGTGTACAAATGCAGCTCTAGCATGCACATTCAGAAAGGTTTCAAGAACCAGCTAGTTTGACAGCCTAACATCCTGCTAGATGTTGGAGCTAAAGGCTTGGTGAAGACCAGATGTACCACAAGGTATAGTGGTATTAGTTAATGATATGACCCAGTATTCGTCCAGCAGACAGAATTATACCCGAGGACAAAGATATGGTAGGTCTATATGGGCCGGAAGTTTCTTCTATGAAAAATGCCGGTATCTTCAGGAATGCAAGATTTAGCTCACCTGGCAACCCTGAATTCTGATACAAAAGATTTGAAAGAAGAAGCAAAACTGACCACATAGTGATTTTTCTGAATGGAAATGTGGGAACAAGATGGGCAGGTTCATTAAGCCTTTGGGAGAGAGACATTATGGAGAGCGAAGGTGGTGAGAGGGGGGAAACATGCAGATGTGGTTTTTCAGGAGATCTGCTAGTTTCTCATATGACTTCGCAAGACTAAACTGCTCATGTATAAAATGTAAGGGATATTAGCTGGTTCATATCCAAAATCACAAAGAGAGGATTTTACCTCACCCATTCTTAATTGTATATGCTAACGTTTTCATCACAATGAATTTCAGAAAAAGAACATTTTTTCCGTTTTGCTTTTTTCCCTTGTCAGTGCAATATGACTCCAAAGACTAGCATCTATAAACAATCACAAGAAACACGGCTTAGGCATAATATGCTACTGCAAATTCAGTCAGAGAAAAGTCATATGGGCAACAGATTTTAATTAGTGGTCTTATGAGGATTTAAAAGGAAACTAATGTGCTATACACTTTGGTGAGAAAGTGCAGGAAGCTTCATTAGGGTATGTGGCCTCATCTATGACTCATCAAATTTGCAACATGGTGAGAAACCAACTTGCAGAGTAACCTAATAAAAAAAATTAAATATAACATTTTTTTGCAGGAAAGTCAAGCCCTCCTGAAACCTCACCAAATATGTATGTCTATAGGTATCTATCTATGTATATATGTGTGTGTGTGTGTGTGTGTGTGTATATATATATATATATATATATATATATATATATATATATATAGATATATAGATAGATATATATGTATAAAAAATCAAGCCCACAGTCACATCAACAGGAAGAAAAGGGAAAATACACCATCAGAGGTTTCCTAAGAAAAATTAATTGGGGAATTCGTGATTGGCAAGCTAAAGTCGACCAGATGGAACTTTATCCGGTCTTCTTTAGATGAAGTGTAGGGCAGCTGGGGACCTGGGCTGGCTAAAAGGCGACATTGTAATTTTGTATACTAACATGCATTAAATCTAGCATTACCCACACCCAGACATGGGTTATTGCTGTTATACAATGACATTATTTAAGAAAAATAATACTTACTTTTCTTAAATAATGTCTTTGTATAATACCTCTGTGGTGCCCATCCACGGTTTTCCACTATCCTGGGGCTTTTTCTGATGTACTGCGCATGCACGTGGAACTTGTGTTCCCATGCTTACGCAGTACAACAGAGCTGTGTAGAGGAAGCAACAGAGAAAGGAAGATCTCCATTGCTTTTTTGAAGCTATCTCGCTATATTAAACGAATTTAACATAGCGAGATATCTTTAAAAAAAACGAAAGAGAAAGGAAGATCTCCGTTCCCTTTTGTAAAGCTATCTCACCATGTTAAATGAGTTTAACATAGTGAGATATATTCTATCTCGCTATGTTAAACGTATAACATAGTGAGATTAAAGCTATGGAGATCCTCCTTTCTCCATTGCTACCTGTGCTCACACAGACAAAAAAAATCAGGACGTATACTAATGAAAAAAGTCTGCGCTACCAGACCTTTTTCTATTAGTATATGTCGGATTTACAACAGGCACGCTGGTTGGGCTGGCCAATCAGCGTGCATGTTTTGGAATGCTAATCGCCAGTCATTGTATAATAATGGATACCTGGTAATGGGAGGACTGGTAGAGAAGGCTAACAGAGGCTAATTACTTTATAGCAGAAAGCAAATAAGACTAAGTTAGCCAGAAAAAAAGGGGAGACTAACATGTTTCCAAAAGGGATGTGAATAATTAAGACTCCAGCATAAACAGTAAAATGACTGCTGCCCTTGGATAATACCAGGGAGCATACCTCTCAGCCATACCAAAATCCTCGGAATACCCTGGTTTTGAGGCTAAAATAATGGGGTGCCATGAATTCCCAAGTGGCCTCTTAAAATCACAATTTATTTTTTTATTTATTTACAACTTTTTTTTGTTAAGGCCGGCATCATTGCACATCGTCAGCATGTCCCACAACATCCTCAACATGCAGGGGCATGTGTGCTGATTTCTGCTTTGTTCGTATTTAGGTTGGAAGTTGCAAGGGATAATTTGAACTGAAGACCAGACCATGAGTCTGTGACTGCTACTGAACAGAAGTCAGCAGTTTTCAGACAGATGAATGCAAGGCATTTTAAATATTGTGCATGCATTTTGTGTATACTTAATTGTCAGGTGGTGGCTATTGGTTAATATATAGTCAGTGATGTGTCCTGAACTAAACCAATGGTGGAAGTGAAGTGATTAAATCCTAGCAGCAAATCCCCTTGTCTGTGTAAGAGTTCTTTCATTCATTTTTCTCTTGTGCTGTTTCTCTATCTGCACGCAATTATTGTTACTTTATGCACTTGTTTATTTGAAATTCAGATTGCAGTTGAGTGATACTTGATGCGGCCTCATTGGTCTTTTAACAATAACATGGATTTAGGTGCTACCTTGTTAATATAGGAACGTGTGCCTATAGCCTTAAAAATGTAAACTTTGCAGTTTCTTTGTGGTTGTGAGGAGGATCATAGCCTGTCTAATGTGCTATTGTGTTTAGTGATTCATTCCCTTGTCTAGTGAACAGTGCTGGACATTCTGCGTGCTAATAAAGTGTCTTGTAATGGATATTCCCTCATTTGAGAATATATTTGAGAATATATAAGCAAACAAAATGATAGGAAGAGTGTTTTTTTTTATTGTTTATTTGCTTATTTTGGGACTCCTATTTATTTTGGAACTTCTGAAACAGGACGTCACACTTCTTAGTAAGTCCAAGATCCAAGTGCACTTTAAGAAGCCAATGTTTATTTCAACTATTCATACCAACTTCATTGGCAATACAAGCTGCACCATATTTAAATGTTAGCACCTTTGTGGCATATGATACAGTAAATGCTTAAAATATTCTAATAGTGAAGAAAGAAGATGTTGTAATTTGTGTCAGATAAGTAATACTAGGTAGCACATTACATTATGTGCCACAGGCATTTTTTCCTGAAAATGTCAGTTCCGAATACCTGGTAGTATGGAAAAAGAAATTACTTTTTAGGATGATGGTACCAGTGACTAAATATACACCTGGGTCTGCACTTTATTTATTTAGGGATCGGCTTAGGTGTTAGGTCAAGAGTGGTTTGATGGAGTCTGGAAGAATTGTATTTGCTATGTGCTGCACTGAATAAGAATTATACTTGTGTACGAGTTACACTGAATGAAATGCAGTTTGATTGAACACAGTTTATTTGGTTTAAGTGAGATTAAGATTCTGAATGGGGGTTTGTTTCTGTTAGAGGTAGGTGTAATAGGGTTAGGACTGGGTTTATGGCTCGGGAGAGAACTGTGTAGTGTGTGAGATATCGTGTGCTGCAGGTGAGTTATGGCAGACTGCTTTCCACAAGAAATAATATGGATAATTATACTGTCTTTTATGTATTTTTGATGAGTAACTATAGATGACTGTGTGCTTAATTGAAGTGATTTTTTTCAGTTAACAATTATCTCATTTGTTTTCTGTGAAGCTAGGCAAATAAATAAATAAATAGCACCTGTCCCTGTCACACAACATTTCCAGAGGGGTTAAAATACATGTAATGGAGGTCCAGTATAGCCTCAATACTTCACCTTAGTGTGTTGAATTCTGAATGAAAAATATTAACAAAAAATTGTTGTGTGACTTATGTATCTTGGTGGTAATAATGAAACTTACTAAAATATTACTTTGAATTGAAGAAGAATGACATTCCTTTGATGGGGAAGTAATCATCATAGATTACAGTGGCTTACTGCCTTACCTCTCCATCTTTCAGAGCAAGAAATCTGGAGAAAGCTAAAGATAATGGTGGGACTAAGGCCCAAAAATATGGAGAGATTTTAAATATTGCTCCCGTAAACTCAGATAGTTGCTAGAATAACAGGTTTTGCATTATTATGTATTTTCTGAGGGAGATGAAGTCTGCAGTTCAATGTATGCTATTATTTATTATTATTTAGTGACTTCAATCTTCATGTTGATATCCCACAATTCCATTAGAGTGGGTGGGGTTACATGATTATGTATGCAAATTTTATGTTAATCACTGTCCTGAGTTTTGGCCAGTTGTACCTACTTTTCATGGGCTTTTGTCCAGATTGTTGATGTTTCTAGGTTGAGAGGTATGCCAAGGTGAACAAGAAGACAATAAAATATACAGACAGTATTAAGCTAGTGGAAGAAAAGCAGAACCGAACCAGTAGTGAAAGTTAATAGGGAAAATAAGCTTGGACTACTGAGGCTCAGAGTGGTTCAGATAAGAATTGCAAGTTCTACTATAATGTGCCAATCTGTGGAATGCCAAGCATAAAAAATGCTGAAAAATAATACCTGAAACACAGAAGGAAGAAAAACATTAACTTTAAACATTTTTTGTAAGATGGCAAACCTCTCTCATCTCAGAATGTATGTATATCAACTCCTTCATCTCACCAACTCCAAGAAGGGGCAACATCTCCCTAAGAAGGTGATAATTGCCGGCGCACACTTTAGAAAATACACCGACAATGATTTCCTTTGGAAAACAGTAAGTGGCATTATGTTCTTTGGCATCTTTTTCTTCGGGCTTCTGAAGCTTGAGGAATTTGACCTTGACCACCACTAGAGGAACCAGACTACCCGACTAATGATGCATTCTTCAAAAGTGAGTGTACTGGATCATATCTCAGAACTACAAAACACTACCGTACACAAAAACAGGTTCTAATATGCTGAAGGTGTATAAATGGAACATAGATTCAAAATACAAACGCAGTGGTTTTACAAAGTTGGGCCAAGTACTTACAGCAGAGTTCTAAAAATGGATTTACATGTCACTTTTTCACATATAAATAGCTTAACAATAATTCAGTTTGTGCACCATTAGTACTTATCTGTAATGTCCAAATTAAAACAAACAAAACAAAAATCAGTGCAGGTTTCACACAACAAATTTTTAAGTAAACTTTGTAATAAACTTACATGCATATGCTAGTGACAGTGTTTCATTTTATATACATATAAAAAACAGACTTTCAAAATTCATTTTACTTAATTTAGCTTTCAGACTATATACCTCTACATTTCTCAAAGCCGTGAGAAAACCTCCAATCTTGGGATCAATCTGTGACGACAGAATCAACAAAACTTATAGTTACCATAAACAGTGAGCTACCTTACCCACCTTCCCAACCTTGGCATTATAATAACATAAAATTAAATAGGGTGCCATGCCATAAAATACATGTGCAAAAGGAATGATAATATCATAAATGTAGAGTACACCATCACATTGTCAGTGTAAGTTCTGAAGACTGCAAAATCTCTACATTTTTATTACATAATAAAAATCATCTACTTTATGCTTCAGCATGCTTTGTTTTTCACACGCAGACTGATCAAAAGTAAAACAATGGCATTACTTGCTTGGTTGCATCCTTCTAGAAAAGGAAAACAAATAAATGTGGAACATCACCGGATTGCAAACACTGTAGACACATACCCCTCATAGGTTGCAGTGACAAAAAAAGCATAAACCTTGGTATGTTTATGGTGCCGTATTTGCAGAATAAGTTCAGGAATCCCCAGCCGAATGTGATTTAGGAGCCATAGCAATGTGTGGTCATCCGTTGTATCTATGGAAAGAGAGATTGAAATGTAATAAAGCCCAGTTTGAGATGGAACAGTCTTCAAGAATCACTAGGGTCAGCTTTTTATGTGATTTGTGCTAAGTATATAAAATCCATGTCTGTTTCATTTTCAGAATGAGTACCCAAGATCAGCTACTGAACTGCATATTTTTGTTTTTTTTCCAGCCTTACACTAAACATTGTGACAGTCCCCCACAGCTCCGAATGAACCAGTGTGTTCCCTGGTACAAAAACCCAATGGCTGAGTCTTTTCTTAATATGAGTCATGTGGATGAGAGAGACAGCCATCTTCCACATGCCAGGCTTGTGATTTTTGTGTTAAGCCCTATGCCTGCTATTCCCTGAGTATGTTTATAAGAATTTAAGGAGTTGGCATAAAATGGGCCTTTGCAGTGCATATCTATCCTTAGTGTGTCATATCATCAGTTGTCTCTGCTCACTCTCTCTCACTGCCTGTTTGAGATAAGCCGCTCCTGTGCAGTCCCCAGTCAACACCAGGGATTGAACCACAGAGAGTGCAATTCAAGCAGAGATGTGAGCTGGCTAAGTCTCGTCAGTCATCCTCCCACCAGCTCCAAGAGGTCCCCAAGCTACTAATCAAACTCAGGTTGCCTGGTTGGATTCAGGACTTTATCCCTGTATGGCAACAAAGGTAGTTGAACTGCTTATTTTAGTATAAAAGCAGCATCCACAAAAGTACAACTATTTCACAATTTCATGGATCAAAAAAGGGGAAAATCAGCTACCCTGCTCAACATCCCGCCCTACACATTCATTAGTTCAGGCAGTCTCTCTCTCTCTCTCTCTGTCTTTCCTGTTGCACGAACTTTCTCAGTAGCTCTCTTTCATTCTCTCTCACATTCTGTCTCTCTTGCTTTTCTCAGTAGCTCTCTTGCATTCTCTCTCACATTCTCTCTCTTGCTTTTCTCAGTAGCCCTCTTGAATTCTCTCTCACATTCCGTCTCTTGCTTTTCTCAGTAGCTCTCTTGCATTCTCTCTCACATTCTGTCTCTCTTGCTTTTCTCAGTAGCTCTCTTGCATTCTCTCTCACATTCCGTCTCTCTTGCTTTTCTCAGTAGCTCTCTTGCATTCTCTCTCACATTCTGTCTCTCTTGCTTTTCTCAGTAGCTCTCTTGCATTCTCTCTCACATTCTGTCTCTCTCTTGCTAGTTCTTCCCTCTGTAATAATATGCAATAAGAGTACCTTTACAATCTATTTCCATTTAAGTGTTTCAGTAGGACATTCTGGATGAATCCTCTGTTTAAACAAAATATGTAAGCATACAGCCAAACATTGATGGAGTACAATGACAAAAATACATGTAAAATAGAGGGCAGCAAACCACTCCTGGCAGATAATGTGAAAACAAAGAATCCAATCACTGCAACAATGACAAAAATATAGAGAAAGCAATAGATACATACCATCACTGAACAAATGATAGGGTGCAAAAATAAATGACGCAAGAATGAAAAGGTTCATCAAAAACAGATCTATAGAGTATAGCAGAAGCCTCCCAAGGCACCTGCCTACAACCCTAAAGCACCATCAAATGCTGTCATTCACCCCAAACATTTAAATATTTTCTGTGGTTGCTCTTTGAGTTACTGATGTACGATCTTGATTTCTAAATTCTGTGACTACGTATTAGTAATAAACAAAAAACATTGTGGTCCCATTATTGACAAAAAATAAACAAAATTTCCCCATGACAGTGAGATAATTATTCATCTGGTTAACCTGCTATTAACTCTGTGTACTCCCTCTACATTAAGCTGACATTTTTCCATATTGTGACATAACATATTGTTACTTCTTTTTTTTTAAATACTGACCCTGTTTAAAAATTTTTTGGGCATTGCTTTATGTTTTAAAGAAGTGTTTATGCATTTTTCGTCTGCTCTTCTTTACAACTGCTTCCAACGTTTTTCCTGTGGATTTATGATAAGTGGCCAGAATGCACAAACATTAAATTTGTTATACGTCCTTGCCAGCATATTGGAAAAACGCACTTACTGAAAACCAAGCAAAAGGAAAACTATTTAATTTTATAGGTTCATAGGATGATACTAGGCTATTGGCCCGGAGGCTCTTATAAGCCTAGCCAAGAATTTTGCCCATGTTCCCTTAAAGTCAGCACCTGTTTCCCCTGTCCAGCAGGGACACAGGTGGGATCCCATGGGTATATTTTCTGTTTCCCATCCAGTCGTCCAGGTTCCTCTTAAAGAGGGCTAGAGAAGTAATCTGCTTTACAATTTTATAAGAAAAAACCCTGCCTCTACAGTCAGATCAAACGTGTCTGAAAAGTAGTAGTGTTACACAAAGGGTTTTTCTATGATAAGATGTAGGATTAGGGGCAGAGGTAGGGTTAGGATTAGCATGCATTAGTAAAAATGGGCAGTAGGGGGGACTTCACCCTCCTGAACTACTTTGATAATGTATGCTAATCGTAACCCTGTTGTTGCCACTGACCCTACACCTTTCATTACAAAATATCCTTTCCGCAACACTACCACTACCCAAGACACTCAGATGCATGCCACATGTGATATGCATCCTGAACAATGAAATATATCCACTTGCTGAACAATTACTCTAACCCTAACCTGCAAACCCTCACACAACACTGAATCTATCCCTTTATTTATCCCTTACTCTAACTGTAATTTGCAAACACACACATACACTCCTAACCCCTAATGCTGACACTTTCCTTAAAGCTAAAAGTTTCACCATTGGCAAGATAAATCTTACTTATCTGCCACAAATCACCTTCCTGCATTCAGTAACTGCAGCATTTGACTAACATTACATTCAATACTTTTACAGGATGACCTTTCAAAGCATAGAAAACTGTCATTAAAAAAGACGATCAACAACATCCTGTGGACCCCTCCCCATTCCTGTCATCCCAGATATCTATGTAACGGTGAAGAACTGTTGAGCCCCTCATGCATCAAAATAAAGAAATCAATTCTGGTTATTTTGCCACCTTTACTTTAGTGCTAGATTTGAACTGGCTACCTGTATGCTGCAGGATCTCTTTTAAGAAACATTTGTTAGTATACAAAGTCCTACACGATTTGGCCCTAGAACGGGTAACTAACATTTTCAGTCATATAGCAGCACAAGTGCTTTGTGGTCTCATTCTACTCATAGCTCTGGTTTTCTTTGCTCAAGAATCATGTATAAAGCTAAAAATAATGAGGTGAGAAATTTTCCGAATTACTGACCTCTTTCCAATAATACTCTAATTCAAGTAAAAGTTAACAGAACAACGACTTTTGATTTAGGTGTATTTTCTGAGTAATAAAGTATAAAACTGTACGGTCTGGCATTACTGAATTGCGATAAAACCCTGTGATTTACCAGAAAACCAAAAATTTTAAGATGAACAGGGCAAACATTTAAGGCAAAATCAGGGACAGTTGAGAGTTGCGTTTTTTTACTAGCTAGAGTCTGCAATACATTCCCAGGCTTTACTTGAAAGGTGTTTCCTGTAGAGTGCACATGGTGGTAGTCCTATTTCAATCTTTATATTCAGGACTGTGAAGCTTTACTTACTCCGCCATACTTTTAGTCTTGACATTGTCCTGAACTTGTAATAAATTAAGTTATACAACCATATTTGGTGTAATTGTTTTACCGAAGTAACACTTCATTCATATTTTAGTTAGGCTATTTATTATTTAATTATACTTTTTATTACTTTGCTGAAATTTCCTGGAAATCAGAGGATTTTTGTTGCCAGCACAAATTGGCTAATGCTGGTTATTCAATAAGCATGATGACAAGAATCCCTGATTCGGCAAAGCTGCTCCGAGGGACTTCTCTTTAGTAGCTAATTAACGCATATTTGAACCAAGCACAGTGCTGTCAGATTCAGTTATACCTGTGTTCTTACTAGCCTATGCATCATGGATGCACAAGCATTTCTTAAAATGCACTGGTGCACACAAACACAGACACCCATGCATACACATCCATTCAGCCACACCCAGTCCCCTATGCATGCACTCACACACCTGTGCTCACACTCTGATGAAAACACACACACACACACACACACACACACACACACACACACACACACACACACACACACACACACACACACACACACACATTTCCATGGCTCTGAAATACACACCTGTACTTGTATGAGCTGCAACCATTTCCATAGGAGTGAGAGGGTGTTTACCATCAAAAGATGGGGGCATACCTCTTCCTGTCTAATAGAATTAACTTGGCAGAGTAATTCTCTGAGTTACTCTGCCATGTTATTCTGTTGCTACCTCCATTTCTGGGAGAAAGCACATGGTTAATCTGCTTTAGCCAGTCCTACAGAATGTTGCATTTGCGTGCAGCCACGGTCACTTCCAGAGGAAAATTGTAATGGGGCAGCAGTCTCTGGATTCCTCAGGCTTGCTTTGATATAGAAACCTTCCAAGGAAAGGCTTCTGTATCTTGATATGCTTTTGAATATCAGGTAATTTTCCTTTTACACAAGTTATGTTTATTTACAATGTAAAATTCTAGAAATCAAGTAGTTCAAACTGACAAAATCCAAGCTAGTTTAGTCAGTAAACTCTATTAAAACTCCGCTGGCTCAAAGATGCATTTGATGAAACACCTTTTGTATGAACGTTTGTGTTGATATCTTTTTATTTTAATAACTTGCAGCTTTTAATTGGTATCTTTGAGCTAGTGGACTTTTTAACTTAAAATGTAAAATTGCATGTTCGTTGTGAAGGATGATACCCCCAAAGGAAGCATTTGGAAGGAGTACTTAAATATGTACAAGCTGTTCGGGGGAACAATCTGCAGGTGCCAATAATGCAAGAGTACAAAACCAACACTGATTTATGAAGCTGCAAACACTTTGCAGCTTTATAAATGAAGGATGATACTGTATTTGTCATGGCAGAAGTAGTTCTGCTATGTAACTGCAGTAATCCGCTTGATAAAGTCGCAGCAAGCATCTCACTACAGTTATAGGAACTCCATGTTTCTTTAGATGTCAGTTTATATAAGACCTCTTTTTTTGTCGTTCTCAAGTTGGGGGAGACAGCAGTTTGGGGAACTGCACAGGATGCTAAATGACCTAGTGATGGTTAAGATACAAGTCTACTTAGTTAATATGAAGGTCGGTATGTTATACTTAAATGAAAATGTAGTGCCAAAAATCTTGGAGAATTAGTTTTCTGAGAAATGGAACATTGACACTGGACACAAATGTTGAATTAACAGTACAGACTGTTCACTTACATAATGACTACATGAAAATTATACCAGACCTTGACTTAGTGTAGTTGATTATTATGTAATGAATTTTTTTCAGAACTAGTATGTTTGTGAACATGTATGCCCATACTGTCAACTTGCCTGTATTGTGTGGTTGTTGTTGTGTTTCGGCTTTTCCCGGTTAGGGGTCGCCACAGTGGAACTCCGGTCTGCTAATGATTGGCAGTAGATTTTCATGAACGCCAAGGTGCCAGCTCGATGTTCAACCTTCAGCGAAGGCATGCCCATTTACATGTCTTTCGAATGCCCACCCAACCATGGGGAGGACATGCAGACTCCACACAGAAGGCACTCCCCGCACTCCAGCCGAGAATCAAACGGGAGAACCTCTTGGTGTGAGGCAACAACGCTACCGCTGCACCACTGCGGATGTTAGTTCTAGTAAATATCAGCTGGAAAAAAATACAGGAACTTACAGTCAGGGGAGGGGATATGGGCTGGTGCTCACATATACTGACAATTTCTGGTCCTCTTTATGGTTTGGCTTTGGTAAAAAGATCAACAGCAATACAGTACCATACAGAAAATCAATCTGGCAGGGTATGGCTTGACTCTAGTCTTATGTTTAATTTCTCATAATTGACACATTTTCTAGGAGGATTTTTTTTTTATAATTAAAATCAGTACTACAAATGTAAATGCACATGTTAAATATCTTAATAAATGTGATAAAACTTTAAGCCAAACTAATTCCAATTCTTTAAAAGTAGAAGACACTTATATGTACCAAAAAGCTAACAGTTTATAGTGTAACTACAATGTCAAACAAAAAAAATGAACAATATCTGATATGAGACCTCCTAATATTAAAATAGTCTTGCTTTTAAAATACATTTCAAATTTCCAGAACCTTTTAAAATATTAGAAGAGAAATATAAGGTATTGACACCATGGTGAAGGTAGATGTAAATCCAATTTAATATAGTAGAATCACAAATCCAAGTAAAACAGAAAAAGTTCCAAACATAAAAGCAGCAGAGCTCCAGGTAAAACAAATACGTATTCCAGCATAAAAACAACAGGACAAGCGCTTTCAGCAAAATTAGCCTTCTTCAGATCCTGATGTTCTAATATTTTACTTGGGTAAGGCTTGATTTTAGCACTTACAGTGTGTTTCTTATCACACCCTTTTAAAGTAGGATAAACAAATACGTTGAACCACATTTGCTGTGATAAATATTTTGTTTCAACAGCACGTCAGTACCCTCTCCCCTTGTATATCCTTTCACTTTCCTCAAAGGATGTAAAACATTTAAACTTGGAACATTGTTCCTCTTGTTTGAACAAGGCATTGTGTCTGCCCTTAATCTTAATTGCCTTTGCATGTTTAGCAACTCCTTTTTTTAAATTATTTATCACCAATTTGTTGGAAGAACTCTTGCTCAAATGCAAAAGAAAAAAAATAATAGTAATTACAACAAAGTATAAATTAAATTAACAAGAGTCATATACCAGCCTGATTTTTTTTCCAAATGATCTCTCAACATAGCCAGTGTACAAAAACATATTTTATTTATTTATTTATTTATTTACAGTTTGTTAACTGGGAAGTCCATTGGGCCGATGTGAGCCCATTTTCAATGGAGACCCATGGAGAAAAGTTCCTTAATACAGTAATTCTATATCTACATTAAAACTCAAAATACAGCATTATTATACTTACAGTAATGACAAAAAAGAAATATGAATAAGTTTCAAATAATACACAATATGAAGAAGACATATAAATCAATAGTTCAACTTGAAATATTCAATCAGCATTTTTTTTTAAATATGAGAAGATTTGTAGAGAGAAGTAAATATATTGAGCAGAAGTAGGTTTTAGGATGATTTAGAGATAGGAAGGGGTGAAAAATATCCAGTATCAGTAACAATATTTCCAACATGACCTTAACTTGGAGAATTTTATTGATAAGAATCAAATGTGTCTTTTTGTAATTATGGTACAGATATAAATAAAGGCTTTAAAACATATTCCACCTTGATAGTAAGGGTTCCACTTTTTGAATTCCTTGGTACCACAATGGGCCCAAAAGGAATATGAGTCATACCCTTGTTAACTTTGAACTTTGGAAATCAAAGGTGGTTTGCCATTTAAAAAAATGAACATCTGTTTGGTAATTACTCCATTTTACAGTAGCTCTTCCAATGGAATATCAGTAATCAGAGACCATTTGTTAATAATCACTTTGCCCACATTTTGGTAGCTAAACGAATCTGATAGAACTTCATTCACAGTACTGGAATACCTGTTCGTATCCAGTATGACAAGGGAACCACCCAGTGCCAACATCCACAACTCTAATATTACTGTCATGGCTGACAGAATTTAATATCTGGCATTTGGCAGTATTTAACTTATAAAAACACTTTTATTCCCATCCAATAAAACCTGCCTAATGTCACCCTCACAAAATTACTGACATATATTTAACATGGGGAAGAGTGAAACTATTCCTTTTTTCAGAGCACTTTGTTCATCATAAGCAACAGTATTTTGGTAAGAAGAGACTTTACATTAATATTCCTAATAGACATTTTGAGAAACAGCATTATGTCTACCACTTCTACATACTTACTAGGTTCAAAGCCCAGCCTTTCATTAAAACACCCAATTCAATTTCAGAAACCCTTGAATTTAATGTTAAATGTACTACATCTGACATGAAAAATCTAAAACTTCAATCTACTGTGTTAACAGCATTTCCATCTTTCCACCTCACACTTTTGTCCCAAAAGCTGCTTCTACTTTATATTTCTTCTCTGATATGGTGTATGGCTCTGAACTTGATTTGAATTTTTGGAGCGGGAATCTTCTTTCTTCCACACATCAGCTGATCACAGTGCCTCTTCTTGATCACAATGTCTACCTATCCCTCCTTTTGCCTACACTTACTCTAATTAAGGTTGCGGTGGACAAGGAGATGGGGACACTGCCATGGGAGTATTATTTTTATTTTTTCCCCATCCCTTTGCAGAACCAATAACACCATTAGGATGGGACATGCTACAGACATATGTGCTGCAATGTCCTTCACATCCTCAAGCAAGTGACATCAGCAGGATGCCCCATTCGCCCTCAGGCAACACTTTGCAAATTGTTTTCCCAGTCTCACACCACGAGGTGTGCCCTGGGCTTTCTCCCATTCCTCTCCCTTCATCCTAGGTTGGGTATGTCCATTCCCAATTCCTAGCCCCATAGATATCAGAGCCATTAATCAAAGCTGGGTCACCTGGGCTACATTACGGGCTCTATCCCTGTACACCATAGTGCTGGCTTCATCTTTTTCAATTGATGAAATCACTATTTAGTAATATATTACTGCAAATAAGGCTCCATCCATGCGTTTATCCTGGTTTAAACAATTCTATAAAATTTAAATGTATTTTAAATACAAGTCAACTGCAGCATTAGGAGGTCTCATGTCATGTGCTGGTCATTTCTGTTTGGGACACTATAGTTATCCTACAGCTGTTAGCTTTTTTACTAAATATGTCTGTTTTAAAGTGTTTAAAGTTATATTGTAATGCATTATTTTGTTACATAATATCGGTCTGAAACTCCGAAAACGAAAAATTTCAGAAAGCCGAACGGCACTTGCAACGCTGCTTCTGCATCGGACCATGCGGCAAAAAAGACTGAGGATATGACGTCGGTCATGCGCTTTTATACCCTGACGCTCTGATGTCAGGGCTGTGCGCCCATGACCGACGTCAGCCTAATACTTTGGTATTTGGGCCGACCGAGGACAGCGGATTACCCATAAGTAAGGACTGCAGCAATGTGAGATGAAGAACATCGGCTTACGTTTTTCTTATTTTAATGATATACTCTGCTGTTTGGATCTGTATCGTTGTGTTTGTTGGTATTCAATACTTTCAAAATGGGAAGCATTGTCTTGTGTAGTGGATATTATGAAAAACTAGCATGACATTAGAATATACTTTAAGTATTTCTTTAGTACCGAAAGCAGCAAATAAAAGTGGATAAGAACGACAAATTAAACAGGTGAGAGTAGTTTGCAGTCAGGTAAAAGATTCACACAACGCAGGGCATGCTTCCAAGAACAGGGACTGCAGAAAGGATAAACATTTGTTGCAAGTACCTGGGTAAACAACCCACAGCTTTTCATTTTACATTTAACAGCCAAAAGGGTAGCTGTATCTAATACTGGCACTCTCGATACCAAACCCCATATGTGGAGACAGAATGGTCGAAAAATCAGACTTGCATATATTAAGTCTGAGACTGCCATTTCTTTGAATATTCCCTTTTCTCTGAGTTACGGCAATCTTAGAGTTGGTCCCTTTTGCTTTCTGGGGTGTGGGGAGGGCATAGACCCCCACATTGAGGGATAAAGGGGGCATGCCCTTGCAAGAAACAAGTTTAAAGGAGAAGAGTGATGTTCAATATTGACTTTTCTTCTGCATTTCCAGACTTTTTTATCTTCTTCTCAAGACCCAATATTTTAACAGGGAGATGAAACGTGCTTGTGACAGAAACTGACACATAACAAAAGTTTACAGATGCTCATATCAAAAAAGCTAAAATGGAGTATTAGTGATTTTTATGCATTTTTGCTGAAGAGGAATGTAGTCAGTGCTCAAAGAATACATTAATAACACAGTGTCTACATACTCTGCAAAAGTTAACCTTTTCTTTCTGCAAACGCAGACTGAAGGCAAGTGAATTTTGAATTAAGACACTGGAAGTGGCCTAACTTTGATTATAGAACAAAATTTAAGAAAAGTAAGTGTGACGGTTTGTAACCTATACAGCAGATAATATAAACCAGAGAGAATTTCTGATGCAAAAGAGGTTCTTACTGATCTTGTACTTCAAACATGTATAAAAGTCCATACAAAACAGAGAGAACTGGTGATGAAAAAGGGGCTTATAAGAAAAAAATGAAAACCTTTGATAAAAAGTACAGGACATCAGCCCATATTTATTTGGGATGAAGTGGAAATTCATTTGGACTTGGAGAAAGAAAGAACACAATTCCTCTAAACTGTGATGTCAGAAACTTAAATTGTAATTGAAGTAATCTTATTATTTAAATTTGGAATAGCTTTTATGTTAATATGGCACAAACTCCAGGTGCTCCAGTACTTTGGCTTGCTTAGGATTTACAAAACATTCCAGAACAAGCAATATTTGAATGTTCAGAATAGTAATTCAGTGTTCAGTACAGCAAACATTTGGGAAGAGAAGCCTGTTTTATCGAACTGCTGGTTCATTGCAGGATGCCTGCATTTGCTTTGAGGGGTTGCTACACAGTGGAAACTGTGATTTTTCCCTGTTGCCACTGTTTTGCAATGTCAGAGATGGGATATATAATTAGCATGGGGTGTGGGATGAGTTTTGACCATTTGTGGTTGATGTAGTGGTCCACTGATGTTTTGAAATATAATATAAATATACATACATATATATGAGAGTGCTTCATTATGTCGCATGTGCAGTTTACGGCATATGATTAACTAAGCAGCTGATTGACAGGTGTGCAAGAGTGCACAATCCCCACGGTTGGGAATATGCACTTACCCTTTGTTTGCACAATCTCAAAGTTAGTATATACATAATTAGCAGGGGTGTGCAGGGAGGTTGTTTTTAAAAAATTATATTTCGCATGCAACAGGTCCCTATTAAATTATCGAATGTTTCAAAGTTCGAATGTCATATGGTCGACACCATATGATCGACCTATGAAAAGTTTGAAGGTGAAAGGCAACGGCTCCATACACGCAGAAAGGGAAAAGTTCCCTTTTCTGCATTGAAGTGCGGTCTCGGAGTTGGTATATTTAAGTAGGGGTGTTGTGGGTGCTGCAGGGGGACTTGCCCCCCTGCTCCGAGCATTAATATAAGTGTTATAAGTTTTTTTTATGTTTTTATTATATATTCGAAGATTCAAGTTAAGCTCGTATGTTGTCGAACATATGAGGTTAGAAATTTTGAAGCTTCGAATATATAATATAGACCCGCATGCAACGGGGTTGTTTCTTGGTGCATATGTAGTGATGTGTAGAGCTCAGTGTTTTTAACCTTTTGCAGTCGATATTATTCCAGTCAACTTTGGGTGGTTTCATTGTAGTATAGTACATTTATGAGACCTGTACATTCTTTCAAAATTGAAACTTGTCTATATCTGTCAGAGTCAGTACAGCTGATCTAATATCAGCTGATTGAAATATACTGGCATTTCTAGCACAAGACTGCAGTACAGTGGGGATTGCAGAATATGCCCTTTTTCTCCAACTGTAGCGTAGTCTTGGAGTTAGTATATATAATTAGCAGGGAGTGTGGGTAGGTCCAGGGGGGCTTGCTCCCCCCATAAAAAAGTTTTGATTTATACTTGGGTATTAAAGTATGTGTTGATCATTGTAGGATTGACAAGTTGTCATTTTGATGGAAGGTTTACTCTACAAGACCAAAATCCTACTTACCCGACTTTTGTAATGCAGAGACGAAAAAGCCAAAAACCACATATCACTGACCGCCTGGAACACAGACTTTCCACTCCAGGTAAGTAACTGCTTGGCCAAACTAAAAAATAAATTAAAACCAAAACAAATGAAACCCACTTATGTGGGGGGCTTTGCACTCCACACCCTTTGTGTTGGGGCTACACCCTCCATTCATCCCCAACTAAATATACCAACTCCAAGACTGCACTACCACAATGGTAAGGGGCAAGATTCAACATGGTGGCCAAGTAGTTACTTACCTGGAGTGGAAAGTCAGTGTTCTAGGAGGTTGGTGATATGCAGTTGTGGGCATTTTCCATAATGCGCAGAATTGTGAACACAATGTAGCCGAAATGCAAAATATCCCCGCTTTTTGACCCATGGTTTAGGTGGTAGAGTGGTCGGAATTGTCAAATTCGGTGTTTTGTTCGACATTCCGACCATTCGGCTGTGTGAGATTCGACATTTCCGGTCGATGTTATACTGGATTGAAGAAAGGTCGTTCGATCAAATGCATGTATTCTGTATATATATATATATATATATATATATATATATATATATATATATATTTTTTTTAAATATATATATATATATATATATATATATATATATATATATATATATATATATATAAACTCTGAGATCTCTCACTTCCCAGGGAAATGGTATATTTCTCTCTCTATATATATATCTGTGTGTGTGTGGGTGTGTGTGTCTGTGTTTATACCACACACACACACACACACACACATATATATATATATATATATATATATATATATATATATATATATATTATATACACATGCACACACGTACAGATTATATATATACATTTATATATATGTACACTCACATATATACACATATATTTACTGATAAATATAGATAGGTTTTTATATATATAAAATGTAAATATAAAATTATAGGGCAGAGAGACAGCCCAGTGTGGTGCTGCACTTCTCCAGGGTAAGCACTGAGCTAGGGCTGTCTAAGAACTGGAAATGGTTACTGCCACTGAAAAAGAGGCTTAAAAATCATGATAATCTCTCTGAATCCCATCCAAAAAGTACCACATAAACTATATTTACATGTTTCAAATAAGAGCAGCTAAACCGCATATCTTAAGTTATGAATTAATTTGTTTTGGAATATACATGTAATTTATTTATTTGTAGAAGGAGTCTGTATGTTCACTTAATCTGTTTGCTGTAACCTTTATTATTAATGTGCTTTTTGTGAATATTTACTACTTTATTATGCATCTCTGAAAGGTTAAATAGGCATATTAAGAGTTCCTGAATGATAAGTGCCAACCTTTTTATAATATATACATGCCCAATAAGTCCTAGCAAAACTTGTCCATGTTTACTACTTGCATCGACTTGGTATTATACAAAAGCAGAGCAATCTTGCCGGAGCTATTTGCTTAAGTTGTGTTTTTCTCTGTGTAGCAGGCACGTTTGGTTTTATGCATCTTGTGTATCTGTGTTCAGCAAATGATCTCAGAAAATGCAGTGACCTAACTAACTTGCATGAAAGAATTGATTGATAATACTACATACAGTTTGGCGAATAAGTTCAAGCTCAAGTTTATTTCAGAGATTATATCCTAAGCACTGTTACAAAAAGAGCAAGATAAACAGTTGAAATGTATGGCTGGCGGCTAAATCAGTTTAAGCAGCAGACAAAATGATGTGCAATTAATACATTCAGCCTGCTGAAATAGTAATAGAAATTTCTAGTTATACAGTACAAATAAACAATACAAAGCAGAATTAAATTATACTTTAAATAAAGCCTCAGACATTTAAGGCTACACAAAGTTCAAGAGTCAGACATTCCATACTTAACTGTCCAAGATTTCTGATAAGTGTTCCCCTTCCCAAAAGCAAGGGAAATCACATTAAAAACACACAGTTTCCAAACAAATCCAACTTCAAGGAAAGACTCATGGCCTTCCATATTTTACTTCAAAATATAGTCATCACTCGTGAGATGGTAAAACAATTCCACAATTTGATTCAGACACAGTCAAAATGCATTACACACAAAGGCATACACAAGCATGTGCACACACACACACATGCACACACACACACACACACATGCATGCACGCACACGCATGCACACACACGGATCATAGTCAAATAGGGCCATGGAACAGAAGCCACCCCCCACCCCACAGCCATTTTTCAAACCTTTCAGTGTGTATACTGTCTTCTTTACTTCTACAATGACTGCAGACATTTGTATTTTATTTAAAACTTTTACTTCAAATGTTACAGTGCAAGCATTGGTAGCCATTTGTTAATCACAATAATACAGTCTCACAATGAAAACAGACTTAGCATGAACAACAGTAAGCTTCTCTGCCTTTGAAACTCACATTCATTGAAACTGCATTGAAATCCACATTCCTGGAAAATGCATATGGCTAGTGGCAGATTAAGTTCACCTTTGGGCTGCTTTTAAATCATGGGCCCCTTGCACCCATTTTTAGGACCATACATAAATGCATGTGTTCTTTAATTCACCTTCCTGGTTATATTAAATTACATTCCTTACATAATACAGCACCACTCGTTAGAGTGTGTTTCAAATTTGTAGTTTTGAACATTTTTCCAGTAAGCAATGAAACAAAACATATGAACTAATAATGACAAAATTACACATTTCAGAACATTTCAACCATAAAAGTGCACTCAAATTTATGTTTTTACAGTCCACCAATATCTGTCAATATGCACAATCTCTACAGAAGTAAAATGCATCTGAATAATTCTGCATTAAAGAGATCTGTATCTAATAAAGAGGTTGCTGCTAGCAAACAACTTTGCATTTTAGTGTATTGTTTACAAATTCAGTGCCTGCTGCCCTTGAAGAATAAATTGCCTGTGTTACATTAACCAAAAAAAAAATAATAACAATAATTTGTGTGCTGGTAATATTGCAGTAGGGAACGGCTGGCAAACGGACAACAGGTTCATAGTTACTAGACATCTCATCCAAAGGAGGACACATTCAGGAGTGAACACCCCCATTGTCCCTTATGTTGCACAGTAGTGTCAGCAATTGAACTACCTGTTGTGAGAAGGGGGCCCACAACCTTCTGCACCAAAAGCAAGCATGCTACCTGTTGCACCACTGACACTAAACAACACATGCCATTGACAGAGTGTAATCCTCAGTGATTAACACACACACACACACACACACACACACACACACACACACACACACACACACACACACACACACACACCTCCATTTCCTCTAAAGGAAAGAGCAGCTGAGCACTCACTAGAACATGCTGCATATATCCATATACATCTTCCCCAGTCCTCCAGCTTCTACTACTTAAATCTATCATGCATGGATTTAGATGAAAGTAGGACAATGTCATGATGTAAGGAAGTTCTCCTGTTTATGGAAGGATCCCCAAAGGATTTACTTACCAAAATATTATTTCTTTTTATAGTGAAGCTGCCCCCCCAGTGAACACAGGCCCTAAGTAGTTGCCTAGGTTGCTTAGTACTGGATTAGGCTCTGCTCCATTGCGTGCACACACACACACACACACACACACACACACACACACACACACAGCTATATACATACAGACTAAAATGGATATCATGTCACTTGGAATGTGGACAACAGTCGAACAGTGACCCCATATCAATCAAGTAAGCAATTATCTAAGCCTTAAAACTACTCTTCCAAAGTAACGGACAGTGGGTTCACTAAAGCAGCCAGCTGATAAAATCTGCAGCAACTCCACATAAGTAATATACACTGTGCATTCTCAAATAAAAAGTACACAGACAGACTTCTATGTTATGTTCAGTGAGTTCTTTCACACACACACACACACACACACACACACACACACACACACACACACACACACACTGCTCAAAGATAAATAAAGCTCTTTAAGTTCTTTTGTCAGAGGAAAGTGACTTTCCTTCAACAAGGCCACATGAATAAGGCACATTGTCAGGAACTTAGGAAAGACAGGATTTCTTTCATCAGCAAAATATGAATTCAAACACAACTTAAAAGACACTGAAACCTGGAAAGATGGTAATGTAAACCAGGCAGACTACTGAAGTGCTGGAGGGCAGAAATACCCAATTGCCCTCTTATTTATATATACATATATATATATATATATATATATATATATACCTTAATATACTTTCTGCCCTTAACCCACTTTTCTCACTAGCTCTCTCTAATCTTCCTTGACTACTCTTTCTACTGTCTTCTAAAATCTAACAAGCAAATTGCCTCAGAGAAACATTATATTGTAATTGTCTTGCCTTCATGTAAATACATCATGATAAAACTGGGTTTTTGTAACCACTTACCCCAAAGACTATACTTATCTTAATGACATATTTCTTTTTATACTTCTTGAAATAGTTATGCTATACTCCTGATTACTGACACTGTATAACATTGCATTGCTACTTAATGCCTTGTAATAATCCTGTAACATTGCTGTTTAATGCTAACTTATAATGAAAATTGTATAATATGTTGGAGCTTTTCTCCCCAGGCCTCAGCTGAAAAAGGGCTCTTCAGCTCAGTCGGACAATCCCGGTCAACAAATGTAAAGTAAATACATTAAATATATACATATATTTTTATATATATATATATATATATATATATATATATATATATATATATATAATATGACACCCCCCCCCGACTTAAATATACCAACTCTGAGATTGCACAGCAGTGCCAAAAATGGCAAAGTGACGAAGCGGCCAAGCAACTTCTTTCCCAGAGAAAGAATTTTTTTATATGCCGCTTCGACATTTCAAGTTCGACCAAGACGCATTCGACAAAATGCGTCTTCGGTTATCTGATAGGAACCCTATTTATATATATATATATATATATATATATATATATATATATATATATAAAACAAAAATAAGGCACTGGAAGGTTCACCAGAATAAAATCCACTGTTTTATTGATCGCACACGATATTAAAAAACATAAAGCAGATCCCGAATGCATTAACTGTATCACAGCGTTTTCGTCACAAAAACTTCTTCAGATGAGCATACCAACTTCTGAAACCCTTTTATATACAGAAACATCCCTAATTAATCAATTAACAAACTATTATCCAATTAATAAATTAACTATTATTTACACTTTACATTACATTAGTTGCATATACACACACACACACACATATATATTATATATATATATATATATATATATATATATATATATATACACACATATATGTGTGTATATGTGTGTGCATATATATATATATATATATATATATATATATATATATATATATATATATACATGTCATGTTGACATAAAGTAATGTTTTTTTATTATGCCACATCCACTCATATCATATCCCTTCCACTAAATCATGAGCCATGTCTTCATTAAGTAATGTTGTATAATTGTCCCACATCCGCCCATCACATCAATTCCACTAAATCATGAATCATCTCCCCACAAAGTAATGTTGCATAATTATTCCTCATGCACTCATTATATCCATTCCATGACATCATGTGCTGTGCTCCACAAAGTGGCACAACAGGAAGCACACTTGTCTTTGGTGTGGAAGGTTGTGGGTTCTATTCCCATACCAGGTAACTCAGTTGCTGATACTGCAATGCAGCATAAAGGGAGTCTTGCACTCCTTTTTATGAGGCATTAAACTGAGGCCCTACCTACTTGAGATGGCGGTAGGTCAGGTGGATGTAAAAGATCTCCTGACAGCTATTGAAAACAGTACGGGTTGCTTTATTATATAAACACTTTTCCATCTTTCTTTCTTTAATTACACATTCATTATATTTATCCTTTATAGCATACTTTATAAATGACAATAGAGCACTTTATATGTTTATTTTCCTAAATACATGTACAACCCATTTCACCTCCCTCATCCTTTCTACCATAACCATTTTCATAGTACTTCCTCATTATCTATTCGTTTGTTATACAGCAATTCTTCACATCTTCTTTTTCATAAACACTAAATAGCAATGAATAAAACTATATCTCACTATTTATTTTCTTTGTCACTCCCAAACTTATATTTCCCATACAACATCATGTCCATATCGGTGTTTGTAAAAACTTTCCAGTCACAAACATCTTTGAATAATGTCCAAAAAACTTTCATTTTTTTACAGTCCAAAAAATAATGTTGCAATGTTTCTTCAGTATTGCAGCTATTAAACATGTTTTGTTTTATTTATTATTAT
This sequence comes from Protopterus annectens, assembly GCF_019279795.1. Lineage (NCBI taxonomy): Eukaryota > Metazoa > Chordata > Ceratodontiformes > Protopteridae > Protopterus > Protopterus annectens. The sequence continues at coordinate 96,402,066 of NC_056747.1, forward strand.
CAGCAGTGCATCTACCTACTGTGGGAGTAGAACCCGCAGCCTTCTGCATCAAAAGCAAGTACACTACCTGTTCATATTTCATGTTACTTGTCCAATAATAAATGCCACAGAAAATCATTTGTTTCAAAAATACATCCAAATCTTTCCAGTCTTTTCTTTATTGATTTCCTATATTTGGCCATTTTCCCCCAAGGATTAATAGTTTTATACCATTCTTTCCTTTCCATCTCTACTGCATTTATATCAGTTCTTCATGTCTTTATTTTACTTTCACATTCCTTCTCTTCCAAATCTTGTGTTTCTCTTTTACATTTCTTAGCCCCACCCATGTACCTTTACATTTTTCGTATTAAAACAATTCCTAATGCTGTCATTTTTTTCACATCCTTTTTAATGCCCACAATAAATTTACTCATGCTAACACAACAACTAGATTTATTAAACTGACCAGCGCCATCACCTTTCTTTTACATTATAAACTATCCCTCTTTTGACTGGATTTAACCTTGTTCCCCCTTAAAAAAGCAAAAAAAAAAAAAGGTATCAAATGATTTGGCTTCCATACTTCTTGGAAAAATGTGCAAACACCTAAATATGCTAGCTTTCCTGAAATATGGGTTTAGCATGTTTACTTTTTCTTATTGACAACTGAAACACCCTCCACCAATCTGTCATCTTTCATATTTTTAGAACATCTCTCTATTGTCCTATTAAAACTTGTTCCCTTCCAAACTTCATCCCTAGAACATGTTACCACACCACATCTTCAAACCCCTTATTTTTTAACTTATTTAAATGTAACTGTAATCCTACTGTGCCTAAAATTTGTTCTGTTCTACGTAATCTTTTTTGTCTGATGTTTTTTCAAGGCTACATCGTCTGCACAGGTTAACATTAATGGTAACCTTTTCCCTTTATTAAATTCCCATCTACCATCCTCTAACCTTTATCTGCTTCTTTGTATAACTGCATTCATTACCATCACAAACAGCCACACTCTCACTGGACAGCCTTACTTTACCCCTCTTCCCTGTCTTTTTTCCTACTCATCGATTCCCCACCACAGACACAAGAATTTTCATAAATTGTCCTCAATATCCTTATTTTTTTCTACCTTGTATTCTTTCAAAATGTTCAACATTTTCCCTGATCAGTACTATCAAATACCTTAGTCCCATCACATATTGTTACTTTCCCCTCTTTTGTCCTTTTATCTATACACTCAACCACTTCATTAACCATCATTAGCGTACCGTTTAGTCTTTTACCTTTAACCCTGTGCATCCCATTCATCCACCTACCATTCCTTTCTGAATAAGCTTCATAAATATGTTATAGTTTGTATTTCCCAACTTAATTAGGCTCCATTTTTTTTATTTCTTCCCTTCCTCTTTTTTCTATATGAATGGTATAACTTCCTTACAATTATCTTCTTCTTTCATAGCCTCCTCCATCCATCCATTCAATATTTCTAGAAAAACATCCTTTTCATCATCTGAGATTTCTTTATAAAATTACACCCTAATCTATCTGTACCTGCTGCAGACTCTTCTTTAACTTCTTTTATAGCACCATCTAACTCTTTCCTCCCGATTCATATTCCATTTCTTCCAGTAACTCCTTTTTCATCTTTACTTTCTATACACCCCTTCACATTTTTCCTGTACATATTCTGCACATACTTTTCAAGTATATCCATAATTTCCTTTTATTTATTGTTAACTGCCCTTTTTCATCCTTCATTATATTTATTTTTCTCTCATTACATCTCCATTTGTTAACCTGAAATGGGGTAATTTCTTTTCTCCCTTTCAAATAATACTTTTGTCTAAGTATAATTTTTCTATTTTTTTCTTTATTATAGTTCGATAATTTATTTTCTTTATTTTTAAGACTTTTCCCTGCCCCTTTATCTACTACTCTTTCACACGTTCCTTTTTGCTTATTATATATCATGTCCTTCTTCCACTGCTCTCTCCCTGTCAGTCTAATTTTAAGTATATTATACTTTGTACTTAACTTTTCCTTTCAGTCTTTTTAACCCTTTTCCTTCATTATATTTTTATTGACTCTTTTTATAGCCCATACAACCCTCTCATCTGAAAACTTTGCTTTTCTAATTTCATCTTTTATTTCTTTCATGTCATCTGTAAACAAAATATAATCAATCTTTGTTTTAAGTACACCCCCTAAGTATATTCTTTCCCTTTACCTGTTCTTAACCTACCATTATTTACAACCTCTCGCAGCATTTTTACATCTTATGCTGTTTTCCTTTTCATCTTTCTCAAACTACAATTAGTCTGTCACCTCTGTAGGATCATAGGATCATAGCTAGTTACTAGGGTATTGGCCCTGAGGCCCTTGTAAGCCTAGCCAAGAGTTTAGCCCATGTTTAGACAAATCAACACACAATGCCCCTGTCCAGCAGGGAGAGAGGTGGAATCCCAGGGGTGTATTTCTGTTTCCCATCCAGTTATCCAGGTTGCTCTTAAAAAGGGATAATGAGGTACCCTGCTTGACATGGAGAGGGAGTCTATTCCACAGATGGGGGAGTCTCTAGGACACAAATCTGTCACGCCAACAAGTCCTATTGATATCACAGACCAGGCTGAGGTTGCGCATATGGGTTACTCGAGTGGAGCTTGACTTGTGGATATGCAGCAGTCCCATCAAGGCTGGGTCTGAGATTGCTTTGTATGCCAGACAGAGGTTATCTCTGAGAAGTCTGTATGAAACTGAGTAGAGGGACAGGGCTTTTAGCCTATCTGTGTAGGGTAGATGTTTGAGTCCCTGGATTCTCCTGGTGAGGAACCTCTGTGGTCTCTCCAGCTGCTGCATGTGCTATGCGAGGTACATGCTGAAGGGGGTGTTGTAATCAATAATTGGCCTTATAAGGGAAGAATACAGGGATGTTATGACCTCTTTGTCCCTGGATGAGATACCCTTACTTATGAGGTGGGCCATGTAGAAAGCTTTCTGTACAATGGAAGCAACATGGTGGTGAAAAGTCAGGTTGCTGTCAACCTGGGTGCTCAAATCCCTCACTACTGATTGTGTACTTAGGATGTTATTATTAATGTGATATTATGTGGGGACATCACTCTCCCCAAAAGGGGATGATGATGCATTTTTTGGCATTCAGCTTGAGGCCATGTTTCTGGCACCAGTCATTTGTTTGGGTGAGACCCTCTTGGAGGACATCCACATCACTTGGGGAATTGATGACTGTGCCCATCTTACAGTCATCTGCAAACTTGGTCAGCCATAGCCCACTGATTTTGGCCTGCACCTCAGAGAAGTAAATCCTGAATAACAGAGGCCCCAAGACCGATCCTTGGGGTATGCCCCTCATTACAGGTCTACTGCTTGAGGTGGCTTCCCCTGTTTTGATTAGGTGGCTTCTATCAGTGAGCCAGTTTGCTACCCATCTGGATAGTTGATATAGTTTATCTATTATGCTCGAGTGGGGAATAGTATTGAAGGCTTTGGCCAGATCAAGGTAGACAGTGTGCACCGTCTTCCCCTCATTCATGGCTTTGGTAACTGTCTCAAAGAAGTCGACCAGATTTAACAGACACGACCTCCTCTTGACAAAGGCAAACTGTGTGGGGTCGAGTGTTTGGAGGTTGCCAATGTCCCTGTTAATGTGGCCTTGCAGATCAGGCTAGTTAGGCTGATGAGTCTATAATTTTCTGGATCGGTGGATGCTCCACCTTTATGTAAAGGGATGACAGTGGCTATCCTCCACTTGGCTGGGACAAAGCTAGTACTGAGGCTTTGGTTGAATAAGGTGCCTAATGGTGCTGCAAGTTCATGCCTGAGTTCATGTAGGATGCAGCCTCTGATGTTATCAGGTCCCATGGAGGCTGTAATTTTTGTCTTTTAGAGGGCAGTGATGACCTGTTGCCTAGAGATAAGGGGTGGGGGGGAGCAGGAGGTCTATATCAGAATATCGACATTTTAAAATGTCAAAGCACATTTATTCAACACGAAAATGTTGAACGCTTTGTCGAAAGGCCAAAACACTGATTTCTTTCCAAGGGAAAGAAATTGGAAGGCCAACAGACAACACAACATAAAAACTAATGTATTTAAGTGGGGGTCTTCACCCCCCACATCCCCCCTAACTAAATATTCTAACTCCAGGACCGCACTACAGTTGGGGAAAGGGCAGGTGTGACAGAATGGCCAACCAATTTTTTTCCCTTGGAAAGAAATTGATGTTTTGGCTGTTCGACAAACTCAGGGTTTGACATTTTTGTGTCGAATAAATGTGCTTCGACATTTTCAAATATCGATAATCTGATATAGTCCCAGGGAGCAGGTACTGGGGATGTCCTGATTTACTGATGGGGGGGACAGAGGGGAGAAGTTTTCACTGAATCTGACAGCCAGTAGATTGGCTATATCTCCAGCATTTGTGTATGTGGTGTCCTTGGCCACATGTTCTGAGCAGATATGGGTGTTTCCCTTGAGATTGCAGCCATATGTGAAGAAAGCCTTATGACTGTCTTTTAGTAGATTTTGGCAGTTTGGATTTGAAGTTTGCTTTGGAGGATTTCACTAGTGCTCTTATTTGCTTGTTCAGGCTAAGGAGAGATTGCTTCCAATTGTGCACCTGCTCCTTCTTGGTCCTGGACAGCAATTTTTTTCCTTTTGTTATATAGTTTATTTATTGCAGATGTGCACCAGACAGGTTTACTCTTCCTTGTGGAGGATGATTTTGTCCTGTCAAGTATTCATGATTCCATGCATCTATATAAATGCTCATATAGTACTTTGGTGTAGATATGAACATTGGTGTCAGTTCTTACAGAGGGGGAGGGGCTGTGAAGCTGTTTTTACCATCCCTCAGGAGGCTGTAATCAGCTTTGGAGAAATGTTTTTGTTTGACCCTAGCTTCAAAAGTGACCGCTTTATGGTCAGATCTTACCAAGGAGAATGATACTGTAGGGGTGCTGCAGTGGTTACTCATGCTGGTTAATAGCACGTCCAATATATTATCACCTCTTGTGGGGGTATCGACTAGCTGTTCCAAGGCATTTGCTTTGATAAAATCAAGGAATCACTGGGCAACTGTGTTCTGGCATGAGTAGTTTTTCCACTCTATGGTTGGGTAATTAAAGTCACCCAGGATCAGGGTAAAGGGTTGATTCTTGATAGATTTGAAGAGGTCCATATAGGTGGAGTGGGCATCTTGAGTTAAATTTGGGGGCCTGTATATAGCTATAATTTGAATAGGGGTCTTGTCAACAGTTAACTGCACCAGGAGTGTCTCCTGTGCGTCATACTGTTTGACCAGCCTGGAGGTGTGTGTGTCTTTAATAAATATTGAAACTCCACCTCCTTTGGTTTTGCTGTCCACAGTTTGGGGTCTGAATGTATGATAGGATGAGTAACCAGGTAAGGCTGAGGTGCTCTCGGCAGCATTGAACTAGGTTTCTGTGACTGAATAAATGTCAGCATATTCCAGGGTTAAGAATGCTTGCAATGAGTGCAGTTTCATGTTTGGACTCCTACCGTTTAGCAGCATGGCCTTTAATTTGCATTTTGTTGAAATTTTTATGTTGGCAGTATTGACCTCATGACTTTTCCTAAAAAAGGCAAAATAGGGGAGGCAGGGGTCATAATTTTGAATTTCCTCAAACATTTTTTTTTCTTTCATTAACAATTGTATACATATAGAGTACTATTCTAAACACCTTCTGCCTCTTTCTTACATCACACAACAAAACGTTCCCTGTTACCAGCACCATTATATCTAATATTTTAATCTCTTCATTCTTTAGTGATACTAAGCATGTATCACTCCCTGTAGTCCACACCACTTTTCTTTTCCACATCATCTCAAATTCAGCCCTTTCCCTTGTCTCTGTACATCTTATGTCAAGTAAAAATTTTACCTTTGCAGATGTTTTTTCAGGTCTATATTAGATCACCAAACGGTGATTAATCGACCCTATGTAAGCGAAAGCTTACAATGTCGAAGTGTCAAAACAGCGATTTTTTTTCCAAGGGAAAAAAAATCTCTCTTCCAGCAAAAAAAATAAATAAATAAAAAACAATTTCAAACATTACATTAAGTGGCGGGCTTTGCCCCCCACCAACCCCCTACTTAAATATACCAACTCCGAGACTGCACTACAGTGCTGAAAATGGCAAAGTATTGAAGCGGCCAAGCGAATTCTTTCCCAGGGAAAGAATTTGCTTAACAGCCGCTTCGATATTTTGCGTTTTCAGCCTTTTAAGTTCGACCTTTAGTTTTCTAATATAGACCCGTTTTTTCACACCATTCAAATACTATCATTATTCTAGCATCACTTTTGTGCTGTTCCAGTTCAGTTGTTGTTTGTCTTTTCAGCTTTTCCCGGTTAGGGGTCGCCACAGCGGGACTCTGGTCCGCTAATGATTGGCAGTAGATTTTTATGGTGCCGAGTTGCCAGCCCGATGCCCAACCTTCAGCAAAAGCACGCCCATTCACACATATCTTTTGAATGCCACTCGACCATGTGGGGGGGGGGGGACATGCAGACTCCACACAGAAGGCACTCCAGCCAAGAATCGAACAGGAGAACCTCTTGCTGTGATGCAACAATGCTACCACTGCACCACCACGTCTTTTCGCTGTTCCAATTCAGTGATGCTAGAATTACATTAATATTTCCCTTTTTTGCATTTTTTGAGTTCATCCTTTGGCCTCCTTTTTAACTCGGAGCTTATATCTCCCTCTTTTTCTTCCTCTTTTTATAATATCCCAAAGTTATTTTCTTTCTTTGTTTTTATTTATTTTTCATGTATTAGTTTGTGGACTTCATCTACTGTATTTTTTCTATGTCTTTATCTTGTATTTCCTCACCATCACCCTTACTCCCACCCCACCCCCATCCTTTCATTATTCACTTCCACCCTTTCATATGTAAAAACTTGTTCTTCCCCTTATTTTCCTCACTTTCAATCAATCCAAAATGCTCCTCACTTCCTCATTTCCTACAGTACGGTTTACAGTTTTTTCTAGAATGTCTAACCTCCCCATACTGCCCACATCTTCTTTTTGTACAATCCCGGATTAAATGTGATTCATTCCCACTGAAAAAAATATGCATTTGGCTGCCCCTCGATACTTAACACTCTCTCTTTTTTTCTACGTTTATTACTATCATATTAGGCCTATGATGTAACTTGCTGTTTTCTGTTTTTAAATTTACATAAACTTCCCATCCCACAATCTGTACTTTTCACGCACATCCCAACATTAGCTTAGAAAACACATTTTTAATTCATTCACTTCTATCTCAGCTGCTCTTAAGTGAAACAACAGTTTTATTTTTAACTGTACATTTACATTTTGATAAATACATTCCTTCCAAGGAGATAGGTTACTTATTTCACATTCATTAACAAATGTTTCTGCTAATGCAAATCAGCAAATGTCTCAGAAGTTATTTCACAGAAAGGTTCAGTACCACTTTGCATTAACCCCCTAATGCCAGGCAAAATGACTCCTAAGTGCATATCAACATTGCATAAAAACAGTACCTGTTTGTTTGCTGTTCATACTTTTTCAAACACAAAACAGGCCTTTCGTTGGAACCTGCTACTGCTGCTGCACAGCTCTTTATTACAGAAACAGTTGTCAGTTGGTTTCTGTTTACTGCTTTCGTTTCCGTTTTCCTGAAGCCTAACACTGAGCGTTGCCTTAAAGGAGTACGATGGGTTTCTGTAATGTATTCTTCAACTCCTTGACCCTTTTGCTCCCTATTTACAGTTTCCTCTAACAAGGAACAACAATGCAGCATTTACAATTTTTGTAATTTCCCTTACTTCTGTAATAGAAGCCTACCTTAGCGTACTGGGATGGTTTCACTTTCAAAAATATTGTCTTGCACTTTAGTAAAACTTGCTAGAGTCACCCAATTACTGATGTCATCGCAGCCTGGCAGTGCAGGTACTTTTTTTTTTTTTTTTTTTTACCAGTTCCCTCCCTCAAAGTGACATCACCACGGCCGGCCTCTGATTCTAAGTAAAACAATGACACCCACCCATTCTGTGATGTCACAGCTCCCTTGTCCTTCCCCCAGCCTTTGAGTACCCCAATGCAACTGCAGGAGGTAGGAAGTTCTTTTTCTTGTTGTGTTTCCAGTACACTGTATTGCCCTATTGGAACCTCTTGTGCAAGTCTCTCTCTGCATCAGCTTCTCTAATGGCATTTTATTGGTGAGTGTGACATTTTTTATAAGTACATTGTTGGACTGCAAACTATCAGTTTTCTCATTAATATGGCATCTGCGTTTCTCCTGGCTTTTTTCCAGTCGCTATGCTGCATAAGTTCACACTTGCATCCAAAAACATTGAAAGATTACCTGTTTGGGTCATGTTGGCCAAATAAATTGCTATGGATGCACGTGTGCACTTTGCTATTAAACTTCGTCCCTTTACTGCTGTACGTTTTGATAGTTATTTGCCTTTGCTGCGGCATTCTATTTCCCAGCTATTCCATGTGGTTGTGGTTACCAATAGTAACCAGTTTCCTTTATCGTCCTGTAATCCTTGAAGTTTTGTGTGTGTTTGTGTGTGCATGACTATGTGATCACGATCTAGCTTTTTTACACTTGCTATGCTGTTTTTTTTTTCTTATTTTACACTCACTAAACAGCCTAGCGAGTTTAAACTAATGGCTTGTTGATTCATAATCACATGCTCACACACATACACACTCAATTTGCTGGTTTCCACCAATGTTTTTGCTGACGCCCCTCTCCCATACGCGATGTACCTCAATCTAGGCTAGGATGCATCGCTGTGTTACAGTTATGAGGCTTAGCTGCGTGTTGAGAAAGCTGTTAGGAAAGGGTTTTGAATATGCCGACTATACTTTGATGCTGCATGTTGTTTAGTTTGTTGGCCATAACTTTGAGGAGCTACTTAGGATATTTGATTAACTGTACGTAGCACTGGGTTAATGTGGCTGCCTGCACTTGTCTTTGCTTGAGTGGCTTGTGTGTGTAGTCTGCATTTCTTTCCTGCATTCATATGGGTTTTCTCTCAGCACTCCTGGTTCATAGCATGTTTCAAAGACATCCATCTGGTGCACTTCTCCTAGGGCCTCCTCTGCAAACTGGCTCCGTTCAAAATCGCATTTTCCCAGTAAACAAATGTTAAATAAAAACCAATAAAAATAAAGTAGAACAAATGGAGCAGACCTAGCAAGTGATTTGATATGGTGACTTTAAATTTTTGCTGAATGATTTGTTTGTAGCAATGCTAAATTGTTGATTGTATGTTGATGAAGACACTGGATGCCTTTTTTCTGAAGTCTCCATGCAGTTTAACTTTGAGCAGACGTCTTGAGACATTGCATTCAACTATGTAAATAAGCTTTGTCATTGTTAGAATTATCCATCTGTAACCGAATGCATTATGTAGGGCTTGTGCTGTTGGTTAAATTAAATTATATACATTCCTGACTTACTAATTTTATTCTAAGTCAAATGGTTATGGCTCCCAAATGCATTATTTGATGGTATCTTTTAGTTGTGTTTTATTTCTTTTGCTTTTTTTATTAATCTAGTGTTTTACTTATGATTGTTTTCTTAAATTATGATATGTCACTCAGTTGCTTTGTATTACTGGAGTTGTTTTAACTAATTTATTTATATTACTGCTGTACTATAGGCTGAACCTTAAAATTATCCACTAGGCTCAATGTACCATCTTTGTTAACAAATGTAATATATTTCATTGTTTACATTCCTTCATTTGAAAAATGTTCATGGCATGCCTAAGGATGATATTTACATCTATTCATAATACTCATCACTGTAGATGTCCTAGTCTGAGTGTGGTCAGGTTGACAGCGTTTTATAACTAATTTTTGGTCACCATGACATAGAACTGGATGGCCAGGTGACATGAATTTATAGTAGTAATGGGATTACATCAGAGTCGATATTTTTTTTGTCCCAATAGTGGGGTGCAGTAGTTTATGCTGGGTGTGCAATTTTTATTGTATTTACCATGGGTACCCTCTTCATAAGTTCATAGGTGTGCACTAGGCTAATGGCTAGCAAGCCTAACCCATAGAATTACCCTGGCATTGTGCCACCTGACATTAGTTCCCAGTGCCTCTTCCGAGTAGAGCCACTAGAGTGATCCCTGGGGTGAATTTTCTATTTACCTTCCACTCATCAAAATTTCTCTTGAAGAGGGTCAATGAGGTGCTCTGTTTGACATGTATGGGAAGTTTATTCTATAGCATGGGCAGTCTCTGGGTATGAACCTGTCCCTCCAGCATGTCCTGTTGATTGTGGTAATGAGGTTGAGGTCTCTGGAGCGTGTGGTGCAGAGGGATTAGGATTTCTTTAGATGTAGCATTTCTAACAGAGCTGGGTCAGACATGGCTTTGTAAGTCAAGCAGAGATTGCTTGTAATTAGGCAATCTGAGACAGAGAATAGTTTGAGTTTTTTGAGTATTCCATATAGGGCTAATGATTAAGGCCTAGGATCATCTTTGTGAGGTACTTTTGTGGCCTCTCCAATTGTTTCAGGTGTTTAGTGAGCTACATGCCAAATGGGACATTGTACTCAATTATTGGCCTAATGAGGGAAGAGTAGAGGGAGACAATGACCTCTTTCTTCCTGGATGAAAAACCCTTAGATGTGCCACATAGAAGGACTTTCTGACCACAGTGGCAATGTGGTGGTCAAAAGAGAGGTTGCTGTCAACCTGTGTTCCCAGATCTCTTATAACGCCTTCTGTGTTCAGTGGGCTACCATCGATGTACTAATTCATGGGAACTGAGTTTTTCCCAAAGGGATATGACTACACATTTTGGGGAATTGAGCTTAAGGCCATAGCTTTGCATATCAGACTCATCAGGCTAATGGGACGATAGTTCCCAGGGTCTGATGTCGCTCCTCCTTTGTGGAGAGGGATGACTGTAGCAGTGCGCCATTTGGTAGGGACAAAGCCTGAGGTGAGGCTGTGATTGAACAGGGCACACAGGTGTGGTGCCAGTTCACTTTGTAGTTCATGTAGAACACAGCCAGGGATGTTGTCTGGTCCCATAGAAGTTGTTTTCTTGGGCTTGGACAGTGCTGTTTTAACCTGTGCAGCAGTAATACTGGGTGCCTGGGAATCTACTGATATTGTGATTGGTCCTTTGAGGGGGGGGGGGTAAAATTGGCTGAATCTGTTGGCCGGTATATTGGCAATATCTCCTGGCTCAGTATAAGGAGGTACCATTGTGCAGTACCTCAGAGAAAATCTGGGTATTGCCGTGGAGATTCTTTACATAGCTCTAGAAGGCCTTGTGGTTCTTTTTACTATCTGCTGCAATTCTGTTTTCATAGCTAGCTTTAGAAGATTTGATGAGGGGATCTCAACTTTTTGTTGAGGCTGATAAGGGAGTTTTTCCAGTCTTGGGACTACACCTTATTCCGCATCAGTGTTTCTTCAACCACCATAATTTGCACAGCTGTGGGACAGAGTTTGTTTACATCTGTAGTCATTGTTCTTGTCAATGTATGCATTGGCTATTTTTTTTCTGGGCGTTAATATGTTAAAGCTGTTGTGTCACTGGCATACTTAAATTCTTCTGCAGTCGTCCTTATGTAAGGTAAGATGATGACTGCATCTTCCCTGCTCCTCACTTAACTGTTTTGGTCTGTCTAGTTTAATTTCTAATAGTTGTGTGCTGCAGATGCCATATTTGATAAATTTAAAATATGATTAAGTTATGTTCATTAATCTTGTAATTTTCGTTGTGTAGTATTAGAGTGCACAGAACATGTTTGTCACACCTGTAAGCTAGGTTTGATGACACTCTCCATCAAAGCGAGGTTTCAAGATTTTCTGCAAATGTACTGGTCTAAACTTTATAATCTAGGAGGAGGTGACAGTGCAATTGTGGTTAAATACTGTAACGGTTTGGCAAAGCTCTATCGTGTTTGTTGCATTATCAGGTTTTAAGAAAGCTTTCTTGAACTAATACAGTGAGGAAATGCATATTGAAGTAGTATATTTAGAAAACAGCGGTTGAATTCAGGAACATATAAGACACAGTACGTATTTATGTGAGAGGTATGCTGAAAGGGAATTATGTCAAATGGGATATGTAGCTTATGTTTTTATTAATGTAGTGAAATGAGTATAGTAAGTGAGACTCTGGGTCTACAGTTGAACGGATGCTAATGCAGATCATATGTGTATAATTATACAATAAAGTAACTATGGATGAGGGTGGGTGGTGTTGTAGCCACTTTATCAGTTTGGCTGGTGGAGGGAGTACTGGTTGTTTGGAGTCATTGACATAATCACACAGGGTTAACCCTAGGTACTTCTCAATTTGTAATGTTTCAGCAGCTGTAGCATAGTGCGAGAGAAATGTTTACTGCCATGTTAGAACATTAAGGTTGTTTTTTACTGCTCGGTTTGGAATGTGGGGTGGGGAACACAGGAATGGGAAGCTAAGGTTATAAAAAAGGGCAAAGGATTGTTGTAACAGCTGATGTTTGCTAAAGAGGTCAAGGTTTTGCTTTTGTCAGCTTTATGTTTGTCTCCTAGCCGGCCAACCCTCAAGCAAGCTATTTGAATAGACTTTGTTTAAATGCAGACGGCACAGAGCATGCTAGTGATTTACAAAACAGCTGTAATTCTTTTTGATTTTAAAAAATATTGTAAAAGTTTTAGTGCAGTTATGTGAATTTATTATTGTTTTGGTGATAGTTTCCACATAGTTGACATATGCATTGCAGTGCAGTCCAAATACCACTTCAGTTATGTACTTTTCAAATGGACTACCAGCAATTTCATTTTATAATGCAGATCAGATTTTCTTTTGATAATGTAGATCTGATGAGAGTATGATTGTGGACATTTACTCCTGTACTCATGTAATCTGTACTTATGGATTCCCAACAATTTCATTTTGTGTAGTAGATGTGATGAAATGGTGATTGTGGATATTTAAAGCCTTTTCTGAGTTTGGACTTGCATTACATTTTTCATGTTTTCATTATGTCATGTTTCATTGCGGAAGTATGATGGAAGGATATAAATCACTGTGACATTTCATGGTATTAAAAAAGCTGCAGGAAGAGGACAGGATGACCAAGGGGTACTGCTCATGGGACTGATGGACATTTGCTGCTAGTGACCTAAAGGATAGTCAGCTGATCTTGGAGTGTTTGCTTATAGGGATGCATGCAAACATTAATGATTTCAAATGGGAATGTATCCCACTAACCAATGAGATGTTTCCTTTATCACTGTCATTTTTTTGTTGAGCTTTGTGTTGAGTAATAATTTGGGTTAGCTTTATGAATTTACTGTGTTTGATGAAATTTATTTATTTGGTATGTTTCATCTGTTGGCTGTTGTCTGTTTAAATGTGGGCAGGGTTTGTCCAATGTGTGTGATGATGTCATGCTTCCACAGTATTTAAACTGTTTATTGTGCTCAACTATTTGTCTGAAGAAGTTTGCTGTACATTAGTAAACGAAAGCACTTACATTTATTTTACTTGTGGTTTTGAGCTTTCATTTTCCAATACTACTTGTGGACTATTTGAGCTTTGTGTTGACTAAAGCCTAGGGATTATGGATTGCTGGTTGAATACTATAATTTAGTGCACACTGGAATTGAGTACATTTTAAACAGTTGTAAAGACTTTCAAATTAACATCTGTTAAAAAGTTGAATCTGCAACACAATAAATTGCCTTTGAAATAGCTTAAAATACACAAATCGCGTTACTACTTTGCTTTCTTGTATAGAAGTCATTGTAAGCCACAGATAACATTAGGCTCCATTAAGGCTTCAATCACTGTTCACTGTATTCAAAACTTTCCAGAAAGAGAAATGCCGGTTGCCTTATTTTACTCTTCTGGGATCACATTGCATTGAATTTCCAAAATACCTCCCCAGCCTAAAGGGTGTTTTTTGTAGCTTCTGCAAATTTTACAGATGTAATGAAAGTGTTGCCCACTTTCATGTTCTTTTGACTGTGGTAAAGTACTGTTTGGGAAGTTTCCAGTAATGGCAGACCACTTTGGCTGGTAATCTATTCTTGTTATCTGGAACAAGGTATGGAAATGGATAAATGATTTGTCATAGACCACCAGTGCTAACTGGTCTTTGAGCTACTCCCCTTTCTTAGCCTACACCTGGGCCAGCAGCAAGATGTAGTGCATCTGTCAAGCAGTCAGCCACGAGGAATGTTTAGTGTCATTGCCCTAACCCCATGCCTGGTGTTTAATGTACACTTTCTATGCTTGCTTGGTCAAAGTATTTCCTTGTCCAAGGAATGTACTTACTGCAATGCAAATGCCCCAAGTGTTCAGTGTATGGCTTTGGACTGCCAAAATCATGTATGTATTATGAAGTGGAATTATTATTTTGTAATGCCCAACAGTCCTGGTGGTCTGATTACAAATATATGTCACCTTACATTCCATACAGTTCTGTTGCATTAAGTTGTTCTAGAATTGATTGTGTTTGGGTAGTAACAGTTCGGTTACACTGGTATATAACAAATGATTGGTTGCTGATTTATAAGTAGTCATAAAAGTGCATATTTTCTTTTCTACCAATTTCATTGCACCATCAACAGGCTGCATGCAGTACAGATATTTAATTGTTGCATTCGCTTTTATAATATCGTGTAATACCATGGGACTACCTGCTATTACTTTTAAATTTGAGTTTTTATAATTGGGATAGTATTTTAAGGTTTACCTAAAATTGCCTCTCTTAAGGAGATTTAATTGCATATTTTATCAAGAGGTTAACGATTTAGATGATGCGTCAGCTTTTGAGCCATTATTAAAACGTTATTAGGCTCGCTATTTGTGGGTGGCTTTTGGCTGTGCTTTAAGCGATTGTATTCTTACAGCTCAGTCTGAAATTTCTCAAAATTAGTTATATAACTGATTGCTTACCAGCTGTTATCAGAGGTAATTCAACAGTGTCAGTAAACATTTGTCTAACGTACCAACTGTCATAAGTTCTTTGAAGGAATTTCACATTTATGGTTAAGTACTAGGTGCACTGCCCTTGCAGAACATTTTAAGTCTTGACAATTTCCCTTTCTCTTCAAGAAATAACATATCCCATTTGGTTGCTGGTTGTCCTTACCCATACCATGACCAATAAGTGTGTATTAACCCTAATGAGAATAACTGAGATCATACCATAGATAATTTGAGGGGACCCATACATGGGATAACGCTTGTAGGAGTTGCATCTGTCCAATACTAGCACAAGGGCCAGACCTGAGATACAGTTTCTTTTTCCTGTACATAGGTGTAATTTACACTGCAGTGAGGCCGGGATGAACTGTGTTTTATGTGAATGTGTAGTCTGCTTCACTGCAACATTATCTGCTTCAAGATGTACCTATCCCTCCAAACAGTTATGTTGATGTTACAGAAGTTGTTTAGATCCCTAGACAGAGCATTTCTGATGCCATGTGACTTGCTGATGTGCAGTACATCCATCGGTATGGGTCAGAGGATGTCATGTATGCGGGGCATGGATCACCTCTTGGCAAGTGTGTAGGATACGGACAGTGGTGGCAGGGCTTTGGGTAGGTCTGTGTAGGACATGTTTAGGCCTTGTATCCTTTTAGCAAAGTATCTCTATGGGTGTTCCATTTGTTGCATGTGTCTGGACAGGTACATACGAAAGGGACCATTACATTCCATGATTGTTCTAACGATGGGTTGAGTAAAGGGGGCATTAACATTGGTAGATCTAAACGCAATTCCTTTCTTTGTAAGCTGTGCAATATAGGTGGACTTTGTTACTTACAACAGACAAATTCTGGTCAAAAGTTGGGTCACTGCCCACATAAGCTTCCAAACCACAAACAAACTGGGTCAACTGCTATGGCTGTATTGTCAGTGTGATAGATTGCTGGGGTAGATGACTTCCGAAAGGCTACAGTAATGCATGTTTTTGGCATTTTGTTTCAGTCCATGACTTTGGCAGCAGTTATTTTATTACTTGTGTCAAACTGACATCTATTAGACCCAACATAGTAGTATTTTGGCCACGCCACAGTTGTTAAGGTGCAGGTGTTTACAACTCGTATTAGTACTTGATGAACTGGCTTATTGACTGGCACACCTGTTGCCACAGGGGTGACTGCTGTGCTCCATACTGTTTGGTATATGCTCTACAGAAGTTCATGTCAAAACTAAAGGGTTGTGGTTGATCAAGTCTGCAGATGACGGCAAACTTGGCGCATTCGCTGAATTCCCAACTGATGTCAGTATACTCCCAGTGGGACTAACAGATGAATGACTGGTGTATTACACATGGTCTCAAACTGAATGTAAAGAAATGCATCATCATTCCCTTTGGCACACACCATGTCCCTTCTCACTATCAAATCAATAACAATACCCTAGTACCCATGAAGTGGTAATGGGAACACAGGTTGACCCCGAAGTTAACTTCAACCACCACGTGACCACCATTGTAAGGGAATCTTTATACCTAGCTCACTTGATTAGTAAAGGCATCTCCAGGAGAGCAAAAGAGGTTTGAACCCCCCATACTTGGCACTTATCCAGCCCATAATTTAGTATAGTGCCTCATTCGGTAAGTACCGTACTAGGCACCTACAGCAATTGCAGAGGCCTCAGAGGTTTCTAACAAAGAAGATCAAGGTCCTCCAGCCTATGCTTTACACAGACCAACTAGAATCCTTGTCACTGTACTCTGTATCTAATAGACTTCTGAGAGAATTGTGCCTGGTCCATATTTAGAAACCTAAGACCCAAAAATAGTGAACTTACTGCACATCTGCAAATGAAATGGGTCTAGGGCTTACCTTTTCCAGGGACAAAGTACTAAGTACTACTAACGGTCCTTCAGACATTGCCAACCTCACATACTCAGAATGTAGAGACATTTTTATCTTACAGATGTGATAGAATTGTTACTGTATTGTGATATATGAATTTTACAGCATATAAAAACTCTAGAAAAGTGAGGCAAATTTGCTTTATTACAACAGCAATGCACTGACTACAAATTCTGTCTTCTTAGAGCAAACCTTTGAGGAATACCATAACTGTGTAGCGGATTTTTTTTCTTATTCTTTTATTTTCAAGATGGAATTCCTGCCACTTTAATTATTTCAGTTAACTCAATCCTTTATTTCCATGATTCTTCAAACCAAAACCGCTTAATGGATTCTTCTTCCACCAGCATAGTTCTATTAGTTTCTACTCAAATATTCAATGGTTTCATTTCAATCCTTTTGACAAAATAGAGTTATTTTCTCACAGTTCTAATAAATGTTATATCTCTTGACCATATGCCAGTTGTGATAATAACCACAGGGGCCTTTGTAAACTTAGTCATGCACCCCAAATGTATCTGGCAAGTATTAGGAACCTTAAAATCATTCTATGTGGTATATTTAGGCAGGGACATTGCAAAACTGTGTTTGAAAAACAAGTGAAATAAAAAGGTATGTAGACAGACACTGCATACCAACATAGTTTTGGACATGTCAGTTTTTAAGAAGGTGAACTAAACCTTAAATTACTATTTCACAAATTGCATGTGAATGCAGTCAGGTAAGGCCATGGCTATAGTGCAGCAAAAAACAAATGTCCCCTCTGTCAAAGGAAATGCTAGAACAAGGGAAAATTAGATGAGTCAAGTCCCCTACTGAGAGCTGCTAATCACAGGAATTAAGAGCTCAAATTACCCTCAGGACTTTAACAGCTAAAGAAGCTAAGTGTTTCGGGAGAGGGGAGAAGTAGACGGAGTGGAATTCAGTCTATCACAAATTAGTGCCATTTAACTGTAATTAAAAAAAGCAGCAGTAAAAAAGGACGTTGGAAGTCTGTTCTGTGACATTTGCACTGCTTCTGTTTTAAGTAGTCATTCAGCAGCAGGGAATGTTACTTATAAAGTACTGCATAAAAGAGAGGAGTGTATGCATGCACCATCTATGGAACGACAGCAGCTTTAGGCAAAAGGAGGCCTGCATGATGTAACAGTTTACAGCTAAACACTGCATTCTGGGATACTGAGTGGCAAAATGATTTATAAAAACCACGTCAAGATGTTAGACCCCATGTGGTCAGACTCTGGAATTATGTATAAAAATATTTAAAATGCTGTAAATAGTCACAGAGTGGTGTTAAAATGTAGGAAACATCAAGCCATGACAAAATAAATGTGTTTTGAGTCTGTGGGTGTGGTACTCCTCAGTTACTCCACTGGCCAGGCATGCCCTCTTTATATCCACACCATCATTTACAGCATCCATCAGTCTTGATAGCATCTCCTTGCTACCAAATATTTTGTTTATTGCCACAATCCAATGCAAGGCCTTTGATTCTTTTGGTTCTGCTTCTTCCATCTTTTTTTGTAAAACAGATTCATCCGGATCCCCTGATGCCATGATAATCACCTCCAAAGCATCTTTTTCTTTTTGAATTACAGTTTATGTTGTTCCTTCTCCATTACATATCCACTCACAGCCTCCATTTTAGATTCGGTGATCACTGGTAATATCTCTCTGGTGCCACCTAGTGATCCCTTCCCAATCTATAACTCTGTCCATTTTTACCAAAAAATCTTCCTTATGCATTTCCAACAATTCAGTATATTTTATATTCACAGTCTCAGCCAATTCCTTCTCTATAGCTTTAAAATGTTCTAACAAAAGGCGTACATAGTTGAAACTCAGTTTTAAATTCAACTGTTGCCAAATTCAATAAAGGCGGATCCATTATGGTGATGGACGCCAAGTTTTACAATGAAAGCTTTTTGAGTATGGTGATGGATTCATGTGTCTATACTGAGGTTAACCATCTTTATATTGAATCATCTCTTAATTCTAGTTTGCATGACTGCTAATGCAGTGGACTAATATCGAAGGAACTTTATGAGTATTTTTTAGTGAAACATCCTTTAATACCGATGTTCCAGGGATTGCCAAAAATTCATAAAAGTCTAAATAAACTCCCTTTTAGACCCATAGTCACTGGCAATGGCTGGATTACAGAGCCAATCTCTATTTTTATAGTGAAGAAATTGAGGCCGAATCTTGAGCTGCAGAATCAGGTGTTGAGAGACACTGAGCAGTTCTTACGCGATTTATATGAATCTGTCATTGGTTTAATTTTTGACGGTAAATATTTGCTTGTTAGTTTAGATGTAGTGTCTTTGTTTACATCTATTCCACATGAAAATGGTATTAATATGGTGAAAGATTTCCTAGTTTCCAAGAGCAGCTATGATATTATCACTGTGGATTTGATTTGTCTGTTATTGGAGATGATTTTGGAAAATAATATATTCATGTATAATGAGCGTCTGTTCTTGCAGAAGGTTGACGTAGCTATGCGCATTAGTTGTGCCAATAGCTACTCCAAGACTGTGATGGCCCGGTGGGAAGACAGATATGTTGTTTTGGCTCCAGTTATACCTCACTCATAAAGTTTTATAAAAGGTTTGTAGATTACCTCTTTTTTGTTTGGGATGAGACCTATGAACAGCTAATGGAGTTCATTCAGTTCCTGAATAGTACAGAGACATTTTTGTCATTTATGCACAAGATATCAGATAAAGAGCTTGATATTTTGAATGTGAAAGTATTTATTAACACTTCAGGATATTTAACTACTACTTTGTTTATAAAGGATTGTAGAAGGAATATGCTATTACAGCGGAACAGCATGCATGCTGGACATATTTTTAAAAATGTAGCAAAAGGTCAATATTTGCGTCTTTCCAGACTAAATAATGATGATGCACTTTTTGAAAGGTATGTCACCCATTTTAAACATGAGCTATTGGATAGAAGATATAAAGAGAGAGAGAGATCGAAGAAGCGGCCCATTATACCAGTAGTAATAGGAGAGGTAAAGGGAGGCCCTATTTTTCACATAGAATGCCTGGGCTTAGAGAGAGGAACACTGATAGTTTTAGTGAATCTCTCCCTATAACCCTTTATTATACTAGTGATGTAACAGATATTATAAATGTTATTAAGAATAATTGGTCTATTTTGCACCTTGACCGAGATATTCACTCTATAGTGGGTGAGGAACCTAAATTTTGTTTCAAGAATAAAAAGTCTCTGAAGAGACAATTATGTTATAAAAATGGTAAAAAAGTGGTATGAACAATGAAGTATCATCTATGAGGCGTTGTAATAGATGCAAGTTTTGTATACATATAGATTCTCTAGTTGAATTTGCTCATCCTACTGCAACTAAGAGATATTATTTTAAGGTTGCAGTGGATTGTCGTAGCAGGAATCTGATATACTTGGCTAAATGTTGAGCTTGCGACTGTTTTTATATAGGAAAGATCAATAGGTCTTTACTTGAAAGAATGAGAGAACACATATATAATATGCATAAACATACTGAACATAATGCACTGGCAAAGCACTTCAGTGAATATGGGAGAGCGCATGTATTTGGTTTTAGGGTGATAGAGATGGTTGATATGAGTACTTGGGGTGGTAATTTTAGAAACTTTACAGAGTTATCTTGGATTATTAACATGCAGGCAGATAGATTTCTCGGTATTAATGAGAGAGCCTCTATAAAACCAGCTTTGAAAGGGTCTATATTAAATATTCGAACGCTTAAACGTTCGAATCACTAAAGATCGAACTTTAGTGACCAAACATTCAAATGTTCGAATATCTAAAAAAAACAAAAACAATACACCAACTCCGAGATCGCACTTCAGTGCACTACACTGCGGAAATGGAAAATTTCCATTTCCTACATTGTAGCACAATCTCGAAGTTGGTATATTTAAGTAGCGGGGGGTGTGGGGTGCACATCCCCCCATGTGGGGGTGCAGGGGGGCTTGCCCCACTGCTTACACCCCTTACTTTTTCTTTTTTTTAATTTTTTAAAATATTTGAACATTTAAACGTTCGATCACTAAAGTTCGATGTTTAGTGATTCGAGCGTTTAAGCATTCGAATATTTAATATAGACCCCTTTGAAAACTAGAGGCCTCTTTAAATGACAACTGCCTTTTAATTGTTTTCTTTTGAATGTTTTTTATTGGTTAAATGCATTATGAGATGAGATTGATGCAAAACTGCTACATTTTTGTAATGAGTTGTCTGAAGAAGCACTTAATTGTGTGAAAGTGCTTACTCTGTTATATTTATTTATTGTTCATATTAAACCTGAGCCAGTTGTGTCTTTGGTACCGTTTTTATTCAGTTTTAATCTGAATTAATCCTGATGTATCTTTCATTTATCTCATTATACTATTATCATTTTAAATATCTTATTCAAATAAGGAGTTACCTTTCTTTCTTGCAAACAATATCTTTGTTTATGTAGCAAGAATTTAATTTTATATTGATTCATGTTATATATATCTTTCTCTCTCCTAAACTATTCTCTATTATTGCTTTCAATATTATTAAATGCTTTGTTACTTAACTTGCCATAAACCTTTGTTACCGTTCTTCTATTCTGCACTTGACAATCTATATAACACTTTTGTATTTCTCTTTAAATACTATTCACCATCCGAAGCAATTTTTGTAAAAATCTCTCATACCTAAATGATTTTCCCAAGGCTTTAAAAGTGTTATTTTCCCTCTTTCTTTCCATTCCTTTTCATGCCCTTTTCCATCTTTATATGCATCCATCTTTATTTTTTAATTTCAATCTGTATGGCAGCATGATCTGAAAAACCTCCTTCTAATATTTCTCTTCCAGAATATATCAAAAAATAATCTGTTTTATGCTCAGCTCTACTATACATCCATCTGTTAGATCACCATAGGTTAAATTTACCATACGTGATTACTTCTATCATTTTATTTACATCACTACAATTCTTCATCTTCTTTCTTAAATCACAGTTAAAGTCACCTACAATAATAATACCTATATTTACTGTTATGTATACCAAATTTTTGAAACAGATTTTCTCTTTCCTTTTGTGTGACATGAGCATACAAGGCTATGATTCTATACACTTGCCCTTTCCATCTTATATCTATAATTGTAAGTCTAACCAATATAACTAATGTTACATCTAAAAGTGTTATGGAATCCTTACACAAACTACATATTCCTAAATATGTTTCTCTATCTAAATTCCATACCACTTTATTCCCCATAATAGTTCTGTTTATAATCTATCATTATTTAGAAAACGTATATCTTTTAAAATAATTATATCTCCATCAAATGTTTTACACCATTACAGAACAACTAATCTGATAACTAAATAATTTTCTCTTTCTGTCTTAATTGTTATTGCTAAATCAAAACGTTACCCTTTTCATCCTTTATCTTATTTTCTTTCATATTACTTTATATACATTTTCTTTTTCTTTCCCTTACCTTTTTTTCCAATTGAGATTTTTTCTGTTTTACTACATTTCACCGCACATGTTCATTGTCACTTATTTCTCAACCTTCCTTTGTTTCTTTTCCTTTATTAATTTCTTCACTGTTTTCTTCACCTTTGTCTTTAATCTCACCCTCCAAGTCTTGCAGGGTCTATATCATAACAATGAAAAATTAAAATCTAGAGCACTGGAAACGCCAAAAATGCATAATATCAAAACTTTTATTGTGGGGGCTTGTGCCCCCACACCCCCCGCTAATTATATATGCCAACTCCGAGATCGCACTACAGTAAGGAAAGGGCAAATTTCCTGATCTTCACTATTTTGCGATCTCACAAAACACACATCAATATCTGGCATTTTCACTGTTTCCAGTGCTCAAGATTTTAATTTTTCATTCATCTGATAGGGATCCATCTTGTACTACACTTACTTGGTCTTGAGTTTTTTCTTGTAATCGAGTAACTACTTCCCTTTCAACAATATCAACATTTTCATGACAATCCATCCATAACTGGCCAGTTTTGTTACATTTATAACATTTTAATACACATTTTTGCATCATGTCCCATTTCCCCAAATATGACATATTTTCTTCCTGCAATTACTTATTAAATGATCTGACACCCCCCCCCAAAAAAAACAAATTTTTGGTTGACCCCAGTATTCTACAATCCCTTTATCACTTTTGACATTAATGTTGCTCAGAATGTACTTCATATTATTAATGTCCATCTGCAATGACACATTACAGTCCCAAGCCCCTGTCCATAAACCTCTATTGTCATAAACCTTAAAAATATCCAGTATCTCTTTACATATTTACTGTAATGTTCTTTTCAAGTCACTTTTTCTACTTTATTTCTAAACTGAATATGCATTTTTTCTTGTCTCTCTGAATTCCTTAAAAACAAAAATATTCCATGGATAGCCATCTTTTTTGCTCATATTCTTCCAAAAATCTCTCCATTATATATCAGTCTCAAAATAATGTCACAAAAAGTTTCTTTATTAATATTAATAAAGGCTCTTACCTATGACTCCTTTGTACGTAAAGGCATAATCACATCAGCCCAGATTTTATACCTTTCCATTTTTTCATCAGTTTTACTGGAAATTCTTACTGTATCACTTTTCTATTTTTGTTTTTCTAGTTTTGTATAACTATGGTAGCCATGTCATTTTCTTTCCTTTATTTCCCTTCACCATCTCAGTGTATAATTTCTTCTTTAAAAAACTCAAAACCTCTGGTGCATCTTCCATCTCTATTCTCTCCATAATATCACCCCAAAAACAAGTCTCTTCCTTTCTCTGGTTCACTTACATTAGCCATGTCCCTTAATAAGTCATCCCGCAACCATCCCAATTGGAGGGTTGTATAATACACTCATCCTTCTCACACTCCTCTTCTGCAAATGTAACTGCTGCATAAATACCTCCTCTGAATCATGACCTTTTCTCTCAGCACATTCCTTCAGCTGCATCTGAAACACCTGAAGAAGTCTCAACCATCTTGCCATCACTACTGCTCATACTCCTCTTCTTCACTTCTTCTCACAATGCTCAAGACATCTCCATTCTGCAAGGGGAGACTTGACTGCCTTATCATTTCCATAGAAGAAAACAATACATGCTTAGAAGGCTTGACTGCCTTCTCAATCCAAAAACCATTGCAAACTGAATCCTGCAATTCCACTGTCATTACTTCCAGCTTCTCCAAGCCGCCACTGTACCCAGAACAGAAGCCAGAAGTACGAGAATGAAAATCATCCCTTTAGCAACAAATGAGTAAGGGTCCTTTATTTATATGAAAAATAGTTATTACTTTCAAAATATTTACATGTTTACAAATATTTACATATGTGCAAATATATAAATATACAAATCTGTTTACATGGGTCCACTTTATAATTTCGAAATACTGAAATCCAGAATTTCAGTATTTCAAAATTATATACCCGAATTACAAAATCTCGAAAACACAGAAGTGTGAAATTCAAAATCCTGAAGCTTGGAGATGTTGAATTTTGCGGTTCTAGTGGTGCGGTGTGTGAATGGATGGATGGAAGTTTAGGTAAGTATGTATGTGCATGTGTGTTCGTTAGGGGATTTAGTGTGTGTGTGTGAGGGACTATGAAATGTGTGGGTATGAGTTTTCTTTGTGTGTCTGTGCAATCTCGGAGTTAGTATATTTAAGTAGGTTGGTATGGGTGGTGCAGCCCCCCACATGAGGGGTGCAGGGGGGCTTGCCCCCTGATTATCTGTAGTGTAGGATTATCTGTTCTATTGTATGGGGGATTTGTTTGTATGTGTATGTGTGTGCTGTATGTGTACTGTATGTTCAGGATTTTAAATTCTGCAGTTAATGGGTTTCTGTATTTAATGTTTTTAGCTTTGTAAGTCTGCAATATTGAAATTCAGGATTTCAGTATTTTCGGGATTACAAAGTGGATCCATTTACACATACTAATTTACTTTACAATCTTATTCAATTTTCAAACCTATTAGACCCCCACCCTTTCTTCCATAACCACCATCTGATATTACTTAATGTTGTTGCTAAAATCCATTTAACATTAAACATAATTTCATTTACTCTTTCATTCCATATAACCAATATAACATAAAATAACATTTTATGTATTACTGTAACAAATTCTTTACTTCAGTTCTTATAATATCCATGTTTATTTTATCCAATTTTTTATATCTTTGAAAAAAATCCTCTCTACATAGTTTCCCCATAACTGTTTTACTCTTTTACATTTCAAAAACACATGTTCCTCAGTTTCTTTTTCTTGAGAATATAAACATATTCTATCACTTTTCTTTTTATATGGCATATTTCCTTTTACTGGCAATTTATTCATTACCAGTCTCCACAAAAAATCTTCACATCCTGCTTTGTGATTACACCATTATTTTTATAGCTTTAATTTTTTTCATCTGTTAGATTTTCCCATGGTTTTACAAAGTAATGTCTTATCATTACATTCTTATACCATACTTTTCTATCTTTTTCTATATCATCAATTTTTACTTTCCATAAAAATATTTTTTTCTTGGTAACATTTTATTTCTTCATTTATATACTCTTATTTTTTCCCTTTTACATTTTTTTTTTACCATACCCCAAAATGTATCATAGTTATATTTATACAGTTTTATTATGAATCTCTCATCTTTTACATTTATCCACTGTAATACTTTCTACAAATTTAATGAAGCAACATATACCACTGGTGTAATTAACCCTAAACCTCCTGCTTCTTTGTTTACATAAAAAAAATCCTCTCTTTACTGGGTTTAATCTATAACCCCATATAAATAAAAAATGTTATCTGCAATAATTAATTTTCAAATACTGTTGACAGCATAAGTACACTTGCTAAGTATGCGACTTTTCCCATCAGCATTGAATTTATCAAATAAGCATTTTTTTCTGAATGATAATTTTTATTTTCTCCAGAAAAGGCAGGTTTGTTTTATTTCTTCTAATTTTTTCCAATTGAATTCTACTTGCATCTTTATTCACAGATTTTATACCTGACACAGAAATTTCATTCACTGTAAAATATACACCCCTAGCTTTACTACATCACCTAAACCTTTACTTTTCTATTTATTTAAAGCCATGACTATCACTTCTATACACTCATTTGTGCAAATTATTACTTTTTTATCCAAATTATATTTTTTGCAATTATTACAATGTCATTTGCATATGTTAACAGAACTGGAATTCTTAACCCTTCAGATGTTATACACCATGCCTCCTTTATTTTGTACTTTATTTCACATACTATCACATTCATAACTGATATAAAGAGTGTACAACTCATTGGACATCCCTGTTTTATACCACTCTTGGCTTAACCAGCCATTTACAGATATGTCTACTTTATTATTACTATACCCTAATATACATAATTTCCTAACGTTTTCACTTATATTGTAGTCTTTCATTATTACCCGTAAGAATTTATATCCAAGTGTGTCAAATGTCTGTTAAGGTCTCCTGTCATGATTTTTGCTTCTTTTTTCTATTGATAATATCATCCACAACTTCTCTATCATAATTCTTGAAAACCCTACCCTTTTGTATTATATATGCTATCTTCTACAATAGTTTCCATTTTGGTTTCAAATCTCTTTTGTATTATTTTTATAAAGATCTTGTAGTCATTGCTATTCAACGCCATCAGTCTCCAATTTTTCAATTGTCATCTATCTTCCTTCTTCCATATAAATTTAAGTATTCCACTACATAATTATTTATACATAAAAACCTTAATTTAACTATTCATTCAAAATCTTTAAATATTCTTTTTTTTTGCCAATTCCTTAAATTTTTATACATTTCATACCTTATTCCACCCGGCCCTGCTGCCAAATCCATATTTACTTGTCCTGATAATTTAATTAGCTCATTTCAAAAAATCCCTTTTTCCAATTCTTTATTCTCTTTTTCTGTTAACTTTTTTACTTTCCATGCTTTATTCACTAACTTCATTTTTTTCTTTAAACATTTCTTGTATGTATTGTACTACACTATTCATAATCTTTTCCTGAGTTCTTTCTATTTTTCCTTTTACATTTTTTATTTCTCGCATTACATCACCATATTCCTTTACTAATCTGTTTAAGTAACTCAATACTTCTTCTCTTTTTCCTTGTAAAAAATATCTTTGCTTATATAACAATTGTTTTTTTCTTGATTACTTTCATATGATTTTTTCCTTTGTCAAAATACTTGCTGTCATTATGTTCTAAATCTTCAAATGCATCAGTATATGTTCTTTTATATTTTACATTCTCTACTTTACTCACATCATATTGCCACTTTAAAAAAAAGCATTTTTTTATATTTTTCCTTAAATATCATCCACCAAATTGTTCTCATAGTATTATGATCTTTCCTTTACTGTATTACTAATCTCTTTCCTTCTTCACCCCATCCTTTCTCATTATTCCCTTTTATCCCTTTGCCTATTTGATATATATTCCTTGTTTACCATTATCTCTAGCTATATTGCAAGATGATCAGATAATCCTGCTTCAGCTACCTCCCTTTCTCCCATAACTAAACCTTCTGATACTATAAAAAATCTAGTTCAGTTCTATACATACTCCTTTTGTAAGTCCATAAATGTTTGTCCCAGTTTTGTCTTACCACATCTTATAATTTCTAACATTTTCTTATCTCATTTCCTTTCTTTCTATGCTTGTCTCTTAAATCACAATTAGTTTTCTATTATTATAATATTCACATTTATCACTACATAGTTTAACATCTGATGAAATAAGCTTTCCCTTTCTTTACAATTAATATAAGCATATATTGTTAGAGTTCTATATACTTGTTCTTTCCATTTTACATCCGCAATGGTTAACCTTCCCATTTTTGCTAAAGTTACCTCTTATATCTTTACTGTATTTCTCCAGAGTACAGCTACTCCAGAACATCCCTCATTTGGTTCTCCCATACCTGAATCAGGCAATGGTACAGTTCCAGGGGGTGTGTCTGACTCTTGTGTCACACACAGTTGTGGTGCTAACACCACACCAGGGAACCTAGAGGTAAAAGAAGGTGAGTGCTTTGATAGCTTGCCTGAGGCTACTGCAGAGTCACAAGACATAGGCTGAGACATACTTCCTGACTTATTTCTGTACCTTTAAGTGCACAAAGGGTAGATGATGTGGGAGGGGTCACTATATCTGACTCCATCAAGTCAGGGGACAAAAAACTAGCCAGATCTATAGCAAATATTGGCTGCACAGTCAGCCTAGTAAAAATGGACACTATTCTCCCTCTAATTGGCAATCTAAAGTCTATTTCTGCAGACATACTATTCTGAGCACTGTACTGATTAAAATGGTAGTAGTTTCATTGCACAAAATACAGATCACAAAGGTCCCCTAATTTAGTAAACAAAGGCTATTTTCATCTTCAAATAATTAGAAACAGCATAAAATAGCATAGACAAGGAATATAGTGTAGACTTAAAAAAATTCCTGTCAGAAATGTTTACCATACAAAATGATGATTCAAATGTTTAAATGAAATATCACTTAAAATGCTGTCAACCAACTAAAGCACCAGAAATAATCCTACCCCAAAGAAAAAACTGCAAAACCAGCAAGTTTTCCTGTCAAAACTTTCAAATTAAGTTTTTAATCAATGGAAATAATAGACATGATCAACTTGTGGTTGCAGAAGCACAAGGTAATGAGAGGAACTATACTAAAACACCTTAGTATAGAAACTCAGTTAAACATTCACAAATGGCCATAAAATAAATTACAAGAATTAAAAGCCCACAAAAACAAGAATTAGCTTAAAATAAACAGTATAAATTGTATATTGTAGGTAAAGTAAACCCCAAGCATACACAATGTTCTCAGATTGGCACTAGTAAACTGAAAAGGTCCTACTGGCACATCTGAAAGGCACTTCCTGATTGGTCCATCACACTGACAGTCAGTGGAAGGTAGTCTGAGCTTTGGTATACTATACGCATGCCAGTAAGGCAGTGTGTTTGTTGAACACCCTTGCTAACATTAGGTGTATTAAACACCTTCATAATTAAAATAAATCAGTGAGCACTGTTAAGGAAACTTCTCAAATAAGGGAGAACCAGTCATGCAAATCCCTCCTATGTCAGCAGTAACGAACAAATTTACAAAGCAGCTATGAATAAACTCACCATTGTAAATCTAGCAGTTCTTAGACCATAAATTCATTGGCTGCAATGATAAATAATGTAATTTGTTACACAGTTATTTCTTTCAAAGTCTTTGACACCAATGTTCTGTCATCAGTCCATTGCACTGCACTGCAATGTACACGTTTTACTTACTTTACATTTATTTATTTGTGTCAGCAGGCATCTTACCTGTACTTGTATAGGGAATGTCTGGTCTTCTTTCTATAGCAGTCTGACATACGTCTTTGGTTACTGTGAATTTTGCAAAAAAATTCTGCAAGTACATTTTCTACATCTATGGCTGGATGATCAGTTTATTGTTTACTAATAAAGTTGAATTCACACGTTTTTCTTTGTCATTTTTTTCTGATTTAATTAGGTTGCTTTTTACATTTGAGACCAAGCATTTTATAATTAGATCTGGAAGATATGATGATAGATCTGAACAGTTTCCACAGTTTATTTACTATAGATTTGCATGACTAGTGTGACTTCTGAAAGTTAAATAGTGCCTTTTTTCTGAGGTATATCTTATTAAGGGCCCCCTTCAGAATATCTAAATCTCATAACATTGAATCTCAAAACACTGAGACCATAACATCGAAAACCCAAAACATCTAGCATAAAAGAGCCGTGTGCAGTGTTGCTTGCCCATGATTGTGACAGTAGTGTGGTTCAT
>NC_056747.1:96436823-96474323 GCF_019279795.1 Protopterus annectens
TTGCATACATCCACTGTTACAAAATAATACCCATCTTTCATACTGAATTCTTTGAGTCTGCTCAAAAAATCCCATGAATCTTTGGTAATATATGGAAATTTTGACATACCTTCTTTAAAATAATAGTCTAAGAATTGACTAATGAAGCAAGTTTTGCTTCTCTTTCCATCAACAATTGGTCGAAACTGCAAGTTATTCAATCCCTTGTGAATCTTAGGTATACCAAAAATTCCACTTATAACAGGATTTTCATTCATCAAATATTCATGTTCGAACTCTGAAATCTCCCCCTGGTACAACATATCATTTAGTTGCAAGTCTATTTTTTTGAAAGCAATATTGATTTCATTTTTACTCACTTCAATGTAAGCTTCACTTAGTAACATATTTGTCATATAGGAAATATAATCGCTGTTATCAGTAATAACCATTCCATTGCCCTTATCGGGCCTCATAATTCTAATATCCCTCATATTATATATTTCTTTAAGCATAACTTGCTCCTCTTTGGTTATATTAGAATGTATATTTTCCCTATATGATTTGTAAAAATTCCTCATATCAATTTCACTCAGCTTTTCGAATATAGCCACATTATCATTCATATGGGGGTTAAATATACTAGGCTTAATAAACTTGCCCTTATTGTGATTATTATTGTTTTCAGCATCATTTTGAAAAAAACCTTTAGGTTTAATTTACGGGTAAATAACTTTAAATCCAATACAGATTCTACTAAATTCCCTTTCTTGCATGGAAAAAAACTAAAACCTCTTGAAAATAGGTTTACTTGTTGTTCATTGATGGGTTTTGAATAATTAAATACTTTGAAATCTCCCTTGATATTGGTCACAATAGTGGGGTTACTTAAAAATGCATTTTCCATTACACTCAATACATTATCAATTCCTATATAATTCTCATTGGTTGCAACATATTCACCCATGTTTCCCTCTATTTGTTGCCCAAAATAATGTTCTGGGTTGCAATCAATAAAAAAATTGACATCATTGTTATTTTCTATTAAAAAATGGACTTGTTCACATTCAGATTTACTACTTACAGTGACATTGCTTCCACATTCTAATATTGTTTCATCCTCACCACTGACATCAATAACATTACTATTAGTATTGTGACATTCATATATACTTAAATTCATAAGAGTGTCATGTTCCATGATATCAAACTGGTGTTGTGTGATTTGCTCACAACTTACACCTAATTTATTAACAGTACCATCCATCGTGACATCATGCAAAACAAAATCATTTAGTGTTATTGACCTAGCATTATTGACGTGACATTCTGTATTAATGGATGAATGTCGTCTTTCAAAATCATGACATTTTAATATATATGAAGGATTAGCAAAGTCAATACTACCACAAAAACCTTCCACATTATGTTTACTCACTATTTCATTCAATAACTCAGTGTTGAACAATCCAAAATTGGAATAAATGTCCTTATATATAATTCCATTGGTATTTTGTGTTGACACCTGCAACGTTCTCTCGTTCATTTGCGCTTCCACCCTTGTTTCTGATTAAATAAAAAATTCTGCTTGGGTCGAGCACCTTTATGGTTGTATTCTTGCGTGGTGGTGGTATACCCCTGATTTTTGAGTCTATCCGAGCGTCGCACACCTTCTTCTGTGGAGCTTCCATTATCAATACAATCCTCAGTTTCTTCGTCACATTCAAAAGGCGGATTGACGTCATCAATGGTGACCGTGTTCTTTTCACTCGTTCTGTTACCATGGTTACCTTGCTTGTCACTACAAACTATGGATTTAGGATAAGCCTGACCCATTTTGTATCTTTTGATGTCCCTTTGGATTTTAGTGTTTTTCTTTTGATACAAAATATCACAACTGTGTGAAACATCCGCAATGATGTGAGTGTAATTATTATAATAATGGTCAAAAAGAAGGTCTTTGGTGATAGCGTTGTTTAAATCATCCAATTGACTGAGCAAACCTTCTATTTTAATATTATTATATTTAACCATAATATCCATAAGCTTTATACCACAGTTGTCAAAAAGTGCATGTAATTCCTTCAACATGCTTTCATCCTTCTCACAACCATTCGGATATCTCCAAAGGCGTAACCCTTTGGGTACTGTACCTAACTCAATGTTCCTACTCAAGTAGCTATTTTCTAATTGTGTTTTGTTTCAAAAAGTTTAAGCATTTCTTTCATGGGTTTAGACTGTTGGTTAATTGTTGCACCTTTCGGTGTTCGTATTGTGTTAAAATTATAACAATTGGTTTTCCAATTTACACTGTCCCGTGCCACATTCATGTTTGAATCGCTTATACTATTTAAACTTACTATTTCACCATCTCCGGTACCAGATGGAGGTGTAGCCTGTGTGAGGGGTAAGCCCAAGCTATCCCCTGTTGGACCTTTAGCATGAACAGAGTCTTTACTAAGTAGTTGTTGAATGAGAACCGAATGTTCTCTAAGTTGTTCATGTATTTGCTGTAACAAACTCCCGACATCAGCCGAGGCATTCTCGCTTCCCATTGTAAACTTAGAACCAAAACAAACACTAACTGATGAATTTGGATGAAGCAAGAAACAGGCCAGTTAAGGAGAAGTATACCAGCAAATTCCAGTCCAGAACACACTGTAAAAGAATATAATCCAGTAACGTGTGGGATGCTTTCAAAAAGCACAATGCCAGCTGTAAAACAACTCCTTTATTGAACCAAAGCGTGTTGAGCGTATTTACCTAGGTTTCGTTGCATATAATAATCAATATATATATATATATATATATATATATATATATATATATATATATATATGTATATATATATATATGTGAAATTAATGTATATATATTATGAATAATATATATATATATATATATATATATATATATATATATATATATATATATAATGTATGTAAATATATAATATGTAATAATATATAATATTTCAATTGTTATACATCCAATGTAGTTTACCTTGCATTATGTCAAAATTGTAGAGCATTCTATGTTGGGAAAACTAGCAGGCATTTTAGAGACAGAGTCAAGGAACATTTGTTAGATATTCAATACTCTAAAACAACTAATGCCTTGGCTAGACATATTATTAGTAATGCCGAACACAAGTTTAAATTTTGTATAATTCAACATGTTATTAATGATCAGCAGGGTAAGATTACCCAGTATGATTTGGATGTTAAAGAATTGAAATGGCAGATTCTTTTGGATGCATATAACAAACCTGGTTTGAACGAATATCATACCATTACACCTATATTAAAAATTAATAGGTTAAAAGGGAAATAAAGGTAAAAGAATATCGGGGTTACATTGTTTATTCATTTTACATTACATTCAATAAAATCATTATTATTGTTGTTTTTATTACCTTTTATGTTTATTATTAATATGAAGTTGATAAATTTATGGCACATATATTATATATTATTACATATTATATATTTACATACATTATATATATATATATATATATATATATATATATATATATATATATTATTCATAATATATATACATTAATTTCACATATATATATATATTTATTATTATATGCAATGGGTTTTATTTAATTATGTGGATATATCAATGTATGAAATGTACAGTTTGTAATACGTAGTTATTATTAATTATTTTTTTTATATAGTATAGCGTTGGTCTTATATTATGTGGTTTTAGTATTTTTAGTCGTGAGGTTAGTCAATTAACTTAATATGTTAGCAATTAATGAGTCATCTGACATTAATTAATCAATTATTTGGGTGTAACCTTATGTATTTAAAAATGTCTTAGAAACTGTGGCTTTGTATTCTGATGAAGTTTGTTGGTACGGACGAAACCTAGGTAAATACGCTCAACACGCTTTGGTTCAATAAAGGAGTTGTTTTACAGTTGGCGTTGTGCTTTTTGAAAGCATCCCACACGTTACTGGATTATATTCTTTTACAGTGTGTTCTGGACTGGAATTTGCTGGTATACTTCTCCTTAATTGGCCTGTTTCTTGCTTCATCCAAATTCATCATATTCCAAGTATGACAAATGTTTGGCGAGGTGGATACCAAAAAGGGAAATATATTCAATGACTGGTCTAATAAGAGTCAAGTACAGTGGAAGGATTACATCCCTGGCTATGTCTGCTATATCTTTGGATATAAGCTGTGTGGTGGATATAGACTTTCTTACAATATTGTGAACAAACAACACTTTGTTGTTGACATAGGTGTCCAGATCCCTGACTTATGTATCAGTTTTCAGAGGACTGTTGTCAATGTAACAGTCACAAGAAATGCCATGTTTACCAAAGGATACTTTTATACATTTCCTGGCATTTAATTTCAGTCTAATGTCTTGACATCAGCCATTTATTTGGGAAAGGCCCTCTTGAGGTATCTTGGTGTTCTCTGAGGAATTTTTGATGGCACCAAGTTTGCAGATATCTGCAAACTTGGTCAGACATAAAACCTTTAACATTTGCCCTGTCCTCTGAGAAGTAAAGGCAAAAGTAAGTAGCCCAAGAATTGAACTGTGGGGTACACTGCCAGTGACAGAACATTTGGAGGAGGGAGACACCCCCCAATTGCCTGGACTATATTTGTGAGCCAATTCGCTATCCGATGAGTTATATAAGGTTTTCATTTATCTGGGAAAGTTTATCCGTATCTGATTGTATGATGATGTAGAATTCTTTGGCAATATCTAGATATGTGGTAAGCACTGAAATGCCTTCATCCATTACATCTGTAATCTTTTTAAAGAAGTCAGCCAGGTTATGCAGGCAGGATCTGCTTTTGATGAACCTGAATTGGCTTGAGTTGAGAGTTTGTAAGTTGCCTGGCATTATTTATTAATTCCATAATGATACTTGTATAGCCTTACAAATAGCAGGTAAGGACAGTCAGACCTATGGGTCTATAATTACCCAGGACTATTGACACCCTTCCCTTATGCAAGGGGATGACTGCTGATATCCTCCATTCAATGGACATAAATCCTGTTTACATGATGATATATTACATTGCCACGGGGGAGGGTCTGAAAAGTCCTGTTTCAGGCTGATCATTAGCCTATCTGGTATTAACCAACCCCATGGTAGTAGTATTCCTGGACCTGGAGACTGTTTTAAAGACTTGCTCTTGGAAAATTTGAAGGGAGCATAGATATGGGTATATGATCTGGGAATATAGGCGGGGAGAAGATGGGTCAATTTAGAACTAAATGTGCCTGGCTATATCTTCTGTGTCCAAGTATATGATGTAATTTATTATTAGTTCTGAGCTTGTTTCTAACATAGTTAAAGAAGGCTTTTTGCTTATCCTTTGCCTAAATGGTTATTTTTACCTCATAAAAGGACTTGGTTGATTTGATCAGGGTTCAGAGTTTCCTGTTTAGTTTAGTAAAAGTGTTTTTAGCATGTTGAGGGTTAAGTTTATTTTTGTGTGTAGTGAGTTCTTTTTTCGTTTATGTTTTGTTTATATTTGGGTTCCACCATATGGGTTTATTCCTAAATTTTGCATTGTATGAGTGGGACAGATACATTCATGTAGCTATTTATATATGCATAGAATTTGGCAGAAATGTGTTCCCATATGCAGTGGGGTCATCAGTTTGAGTGAAATTCTGAATTTGGTCATGTCATCAGTCAGTTTTGGTAGATCGGCCTTATCATAGTCTCTGAATACTGACGTACTGGAGAATGTTTCCTGCTTCAGTCTTTAATAGTGAATGTGAGAGATTTATTCTTCAAATTGACCAGGGATGAGTTGACAACTGGATGGGAACAAAACTACCTCATACTGGCAAGGACAAAGTCTAGAATTTTACCTCCCCTTGTTGGGGTACAGACTAACTGTTCAGTGAGTTTGTATTGATGAAGTCCAGAAATGTCTTGGCTTTCATGTTTGAGGATGTAGAAGTCTCTCAACCCATGAAGGGGCAGTTGAAGTCTTGAAAGAGTACAGTGATTGGCTTAATGCACAGGGACCCCATACTAGTTAGACAAGAGATATGGGCCAAAAGGAACATAGAGGGGGTCCTACAGTTAGCTTTGATATGATAAGGTGTTTTATTATTAGAAAGTTGGATATGGAGGTGTTCTAGGTCATTATCTTGTTTAACAAGTCTGGAGGTGAAAATTTCCTTAAGAATATGGAGACACTGCCACCTTTAGTGACTTTATCCAAAGTTGTGGGACTGAATGTGTGGAAGGCATTGAAATCCTCAAATGAAGGAGTGCTGTCATTGGTCTTGAACCAGGTCTCAGTGCTAATACATATATCAGTGTTTTTCAGGGTAAGGAGTGCTGTAGGGAGTGGTTTTTTTTGTAGGCTCCAAGCATTTAGAAACAATACCTTTTAAGTTATGTAGATTCTGTTTTGCTTTGGAAACTTTAGAAGGCATTACCTGAAAAGACATTATAGTGGTAAACAAGGATTTAGTGCATATATGAATTCAGAAACATTTTGATCAGTTTTCACATATAATAAACATTTTAATTATGAATATTATAACTGTGGAAGCTAGAGTATTATATATCTGCTATTTTCTCTTATTACCAAGGCTTTTTCATTTGGAGGACAGAGCACCCTTCAAGGTTCTGTATTAATAAACATTTTTTATGAAATTAAAAACAAAAGTACTTTAGATGCTGCACATAAAGTGGGATTTACTTTTCAAATGTTAGAAATGAGAAGTGTTCTCCTTTGTGGGGGTCATCAGTAATACTATTTTATTTTTGTTTGCTGGGGATTTCCAACTAGCCATCCCTTTCACCGAAGGCTCAGGAGAAAACATGCTACCGATATGATATAATACAAGATACATTGTAGATTATGCAGGATTTCAACATTAGTGTCTTTGTTAAAAGTGCAGTATTAGAAAATGGCACAAATTAGCATGATGAATCACATTACACAAAAGCATATTGAATACAATTTAAGAATAACTAGTCTTGCTTTTTTTCTTTCTCCTAACTATTGACCACCTACCACACCCCACTTAATAAATCATGCTATTATTGTACTCACACTCCTGCGTAAGACTCAGTCTAAAACTAGCTAACAGTAGACCTCCAGGCATCTGCCTTTAACACCATTTACCTGTTAACTCTAAATTATCTACCAACAAAAGACTTTTCAGAAATAAACCATAGATCTTAACCATATTGCAAAACTTTGAACTCTTATTGGAAATTGAAGCACAAATTTATACTAAATGGAGGGGCATTCACCCTAATCCAGGACCTGTCTTCAGCAATCCAAGTATACCTTTCTGATGCAGTCCTTAAGGAACAAAAACATATCATCTAAATGCTTGTGGTGTGCCAGAACAACCAGACTTGAATAGCTGGATATCTTTACATACTGTTGACATAGTCACAGTTAACAAACACCTGGCTTAAATCACAATAAAATATGACAAAATACTGCCTCCGGGCTATGATACCTTTAGTGATCTTATTAGTAAAAATCTGGTTTATTGCCATTGTATTCCAAAAAGCTTTTGACTTTGATGTGTGTCTGATGCAAATTCCCTACATTAATGGCATTAATGTCCTAGCAGCCAAACTTAACTCACAAAAAATCAATATATACATATATATATATATATATATATATATATATATATATATATATATAGAGCAACATTGTTTGCACTTCCTATTGCAAACAAGGCAGCTTCTGAAACCACATTATAATAAGATAGCTATAAACATTACGTGAAATAATAATTCTATGTGACCTTAACATTGTCCCAAACATGCTCACAAAACTGTTCACCTTACGATCAGTTTGCATAGATTAACACACTTAATACAAATAGCCCAAGGATGGATGAAATTAAAGGAATCATGACCCAGTTTTTCCCATTAAAACGAATGGAAGCATCCAATATAAAATTGTGAGAAATACAACCAAATTAATTAAAGAAACACTCTTGTCAATCCAGAGCTGGTCTTTCACTTAGAACTCCCCTATCCCTTTGCCTGTACTCTGATATCAATCCCTGATAGGAAAGGCAATCTCTAACCTAAAATCCAAATTTCTGATTGGCCTCATCCCACTCTTTTGCCTTTCCCTCTCTAGGTATTTGCTCCCAATACCTTGAATTCCTTTTCCAGTTTTCTCCAGTAAATTCCATCCCCCTCTTAGCTGTTTTCTATAATC
Source organism: Protopterus annectens (assembly GCF_019279795.1). Lineage (NCBI taxonomy): Eukaryota > Metazoa > Chordata > Ceratodontiformes > Protopteridae > Protopterus > Protopterus annectens. The sequence continues at coordinate 96,445,010 of NC_056747.1, forward strand.
ATGCATGCAGGTATCCCTATTGGCAAAATCTCCTTTCACCATTTCTGAGTTTGCTTATTTCTTAGAATACCTGCTGCAAATTTATAACGATAGACATTGTGGACAATAATAAAAAGTTGAAAGAATTTATCTGGGATGGGAATAGTGAAAGTTAAGTAAAATAAGCTGATCCTTCCAACAGAACAAGGTAGTTTAGGTTTACCTGATGTGAATGGATATGTTAGAGCTACACAATTAAGGCTCATATACATAATGCAAACAGAAGGTTATAAATCGAAGTAGAAAGGGATGACGGTGAAACAAGGGGAAAGTTCAAGGTTCAAGAAATAAGGACAGAGTAGGATTTTACTTGCAGATCCTTAAGGAAAGAAACTCCAAAGAAAGTTTGATTAATAGTCAACCTAGTCAAAAAAATCATAGCCCTGCTGTTTCACAGACAAAATAAACTGTAACACAAATGCAGATTTAACTCAAACTACATAAATGTTGCAAATTCACTTGACAAACCCAGTGGAGAAACACATTTGTAAGTAAAATTGACACTGACACTGTGACACTACTACCTTCTCACTTACCACAACTCTTACACCATGATAAAAAAGAAAACATTTTAGTAAAATTAAACTCATCTTGCAGCCAATAACCTACCATGAGAGTATCTCAGAACAGCTGCAGAAGCCATTGCATACTCTGCAACTATAATTATAAATCACTCTCTCCAAGACGGAGTAGTCCCTACACTCTGGGAACAACTCTGTGATATTCACTTACATAAAGGTGGTAAATCAGTTGAACTAGCAAATTACATACCAATACCCATCATGTCCCCTCTTTCTAACATTCCTGAAAAATGTGTTTACATTCAGTTCATCAGCTACTAAAAAAGTAACTTTCTACAACACAACTTAAATTTAGACCAGGCCATATCACTGAATCAACATTATTAACTTTCACAAACTAAATTCATGAAAGACTAACTCAAGGCAAAATGGTTGTATCTCTCTTTTTACTTATTTGTTTGTCTTGTAGCAGATCATCAGCTATCCTAGTGCTTCTCCTGATTCACCACTTCTGCTAGACCTGCCTCAGCCACCCCCAGGCTCAAAAAGACCCTTTGAGAAAATCAGGAATGCTGGAGCTGTGTCATGCTGCATGCTGGGTAGTGTGTGTTAGTGGAAGCATTAGCAGCTCCACTGATACTGCCATTGGGAGGTGCATGCATGCTTCCTCCCATGCACAGCTTCCTGATTGAGTGGCTCACATCTCATGTAGCACTCCGCTGTCCAGGCCCATATGCTGCGTATTGCAGTAAGCCTTTAGGCTGCTCCCTTCCCCAGAATGGGTGAGTCAACATTAGCTGTCCACTCCCATTCTCCCCCTGTGGCCCTCCAGAGTGAGTGCTGCTAACTGAATAAAGGATGCATGGGGGTGCAATGAGACCTTTAACCCCCTGTGCCACTGCATCCCTATTTTTAGACCAATCCAAAGAATTTGATACAGTTCCACATTCCATGCTACTACTAGACACAAGGAAGTTGGCCTCACAAATGATACAATCAGTATGGTTAAAAAGTAATCCCAGCCACCAAATACAGTGTGTACACTGGACTGATGAGCTGTTAGCGCCAGAACAAATAACATTAGGTGTGCCACAAAGTACGGTATCAAGGACTTTACTCTTTATTATATTTATAAATAAAATGGATATAGTCTGTCACTCAGCAAAATGAATCCAGTATGCAGACGAGTCTACAAATATGTGCTGCCTCTTCAATTAAACAGCTCCATGACGACCTGTGGCATACTACTCCAACATTCAATTAAAACTAAACTAATGATATTTTCTCTTCCAACTCAGCAATCAAACTATAGGGACTTAAGATTCTCATTCAATAGTACTAGAATTGAGGTAGTACAAAATGCAAAACTATTGCAAATAGTAGGCTACTTATAGGCTACTTATTGGACATATGCCTTATCTACTGTGTATGTGGTAATATTACAGTAGGAGTATGTACATGCGCTGTAAAATAATGCTCAATGTTCTATTACAATGGGAGTATGCATTTACGATGTAAAATAATGCTCTAAAAGCAACCTCAAGGTCTTGCTGCTAAACGCTAGGAGACTAAACCAGAAACTGTACTCACTGGAAGCAGTCCTCACCTTGGAAGGTGCTGACATTTGTGCAGTAACTGAGACCTGGTTTAAGGCTATGTACAGTACCTCAGCTGTACCAGGTTACATTTCTTTCCACACGTTCAGACCACAAACTGAAGGTGTGAGAACTAAAGCAGGTGGTGTATCAATATTCATTAAAGATAAATACACCTCTAGATTTGTCAAACAGCACAATTCCCTTGAATTACATCAGGTGCAATTGACTAGTTAAGACCCCACTTCAGGTCATTGCCAGATATAGGACCCCCTCCATGAATTAGGACAGCCACTCAGCGTACTTGGATCTACTTGAGTCAGTCAAGATATTTCCAAACACCCTGGTTTTGAAGGAGGCTTGTCTAGCCGAAAACGCTTATCGGATGTTTTGTGTGTTTCTCGCATGTTCATGGTTTTAAACTTTATTCATTAAAAAGTTTTACAGTTTTTACTGGAAGGCCATGGTAATTATCGAAGTCTTTACTTTCATTGTGGTTTTGGTTCCTTTGATATCTTCAGCAGTGCAACTCAGGTTTTTATTGGATTTGAAACACCCTGGTTTTGGGTGACTTTAATTACCCATACATTGACTGGGTAAATTATACATGTTCTAAATCACTTGCCCAAAAGGTTCCTGAACTTCATTTACCCCAATGCCCTGGACCAACTAGCTGACACACCCACAAGTGGCTCAAACATTCTGGATCTGGTGCTCGCCAACATGGGGGACTGCTACACCACCCACCAGTGTGTGGCTATCCCTGGCGAGATCTGACCACAAATCAGTCTGACTAGAAGTAACTATAATACAAGACCCCCCCCCCCCCTTAGCAACAGCTAGACTAAAAAACTTCTCTAAGACCAATTACAACCTCTTACATGACACCATAAATAGCTTCATAGCCCCTCTCCTCACTGATGGGACAGACACCTATGCTAAGTTATACATCAATGCTTTATACGAGCACCTGTAAAATTATATTGATTCTGTCGTACCTGATAGAAATAAAGTAAGATTTTTAAGGAAAAACAATCCTGCCTGGTGAACAACTGCCATTAATAGGCTATACAATAGGAGATAAGAGTAGGAAGGAATGATCTAAAAACTGGAAACACTCCCTCCTCAACTTAAATAAGCAAATAAGCCTCCTAGTAAAGTCATTCAGAGCTAACTCCGAAACCAAATTAGCTTCACTAACAAAGGATAACCACAAGGTGTTCTTTAGTTACACCTGTAACCTCAAATGCAAGGCCCAGATTTGTGCTGAACTCATAGATAATGGTACTGCATATACAGAACTTGGCTGACAGGTTCAGTGAAAACTTCACTCCAGTGTCTCCACCACATATACCACAAAGCATCCCTAACACCTATCCCCCATACAGTATCTATAGGAGAAGTTCTTAAACACCATCTTCATGGCCAAAAACACAGCCTCTATGGGACCAGACAACATCCTGGGATGTGTTCTACATGGGTTAAAACAGGAAATAGCATCACCATTGTGAAGGCTTTTCAATCATAGCCTATGCACTGGCTTCATCCCAACTTAATGGGAGACAGCTGCTGTCATCAACAGGCATGCATCTATGGACCCCGGGGAACTACAGACCCATTAGTCTGACCAGCCTTATCTGCAAGATCATGGAATGAATCATCATGGACCTTATTAACAAAGATATAGGAAATCTTCAAATGCTCAGCCACACACAGGTTGGTTTTATCAAGGGGCGATCATCCCTGTTAAACTTGGTGGACTTTTTTTGAGACAGTCACCAAAGCCCTAGATGAGGGCAAATCTGTGCATACAGCCTACCTAGACTTAGCCAAGGCCTTTGACACAAGCCCCCACTCAGGCATCATTGATAAACTCACCCAGCTGTGTAACAACCCATATATATTGTCAATTGGATTGCAAACTGGCTCACTGATAGAACTCATCAATGGTCAAAATAGGGGACTCCACCTCCACCAGCAGACCTGTAACCAGTGGTGTTCCACAAGGATTGGTTCTGTGACCCCTACTGTTTGGAATCTACTTCTCCAAAGTACAGGCTAAAGACTGTGGCTGACAAAGTTTGCTGATGACTGCAAACTGGGAGTGATCACTGAAACCCCTAGCAATGTCAGCATCCTGCAAGAAGGTCTTATGGAGATTAATGACTGGTACCAAAGTCGTGGTCTTGAAGTTAATGCAAAAAAATGTATTATCTCTTTTGGCAAGAGTAATGTTCCTCCAAACTACCACATCAATAGCAATACCCTAAGCACACAGTCAATGGTGATAGATCTGGGCACACAGGTTGACAGCAACCTTAAATTCAAACACCATTTTTCCACAGTGGTAAGAAAGGCATTTTATATTACTCATCTCATAAGTAAGGGCATTGCTTCCAAAAAAAAGAAAAAAAGGTTAAAATCCCCCTGTACTCTTCCCTCATCAGGCCAATAATAGAGTGCAATGCTCCCTTTGGTATGTTCCTTTCCAAACACCTGCAGCAATTGGAGTGACCACAAAGGTTCCTTACAAAGAAAATTCAGGGTCATCAAAATCTGTCTTATGTGGACAGACTGAAATCATTGTCACTTTACTCTGTGTCATACAGCCCGCCCAGAGATTACCTGTGCCTTGAATAGGGAGCAGTGTCTGACCCAGCTTTAATGGAAATGCTGCACATTTGCAAGTCAAAGGGCACAGAAGTTGCCAACAAAGCCTCTCATTTGCCCTATTTAAGTGTAATTTGGATGATTGGATGGGTAACAGGAAATTCACCCTGGGGGTTTCACCTGTGTCCCTCTTGGACAGGGGCAATAGGTACTGATTTTTAGTGTCTGCTTGAACCAGACACCCTTGAGAATATGGATTGAGTTTGGCTAGGCTTGTAAGGGCCTTGGGACTGTTAGCTTAGTAACCTCATATGACCATATGATTCTGAATGTTCTTTTACAATGGGAGTATGTACATGTGCCATAAAGTAATGCTGAATGTTCTATTGCAATGGAAGTTTGTATGAACAATGTAAAATAATGCTGAATGCTCTATTATAGTGGGAGTATGTATGTAGGACATATAGGACATGAAATAATGCTGAATGTTCTGTTACAATGGGATCATGTACATACACTGTAAAACAATACTGAATGTTCTGTTACAATGGGAGTATGTGGATACACTGTAAAATAATACTGAATGTTCTGTTACAATGGGAGTATGTGGATACACTGTAAAATAATGCGGAATGTCTATTGATGTGTGAGTTTCACACAGTATACATGATGCATCCGAGCTTATCACACTGTAAATACTATACAGTATAAATAACATTGTGATCACCTGTTAAGTTACATCATCTGAGTATTATTATTTCCCTACATTTGAATACGCTAAAAGAGAAAATAATAATGAGTCTTTCTCCTCGACTTCTGGTGAAAAGGGGGCTTTATCTTGTCAGACTTTCCTGGTACACAAAGTCAAATAAATACATAAAAAATACATTCACACTAATACAAGCACAATATTATGTGAAAAAGGAATACATCACATACAAAAATTTGTAATGGAATAACTGTAAATCTGGATATGTGTGAGTAAACCTCTAGATACCTGTATTTAAGTGGGAGATGGGCACGTTATTCAAGTTACATTACACTAATGTACCCTTTAGGGGATACAGTAGTTAGCAGAAAGTTATAAGTATAACAATGACAGACGTGGGCAACAGTGTCAGTAACTGTTAGTCGAAGAGTAGAGATTTAGCAGTAGTAGCAACAGACTGCTTTGTGGACTGAGAAAAAATGGGAGAAAGTGGTAGTCAGAGAGAGAAGGAGAGGATAGTTTGTGCTAGAGTTACCATCTTTATTAGAAAAAAGATCCACAGTGGCTGTTTAAAGCCCTGTCTGAAAGAGAGGTCTGGAAGATTTCTTAATTACTCATTGTTTTCTATTAGTTTAATATTTTTTTAATACTGTTTTTTTGTTTTTTTGTTCTGACCGTTAGATATGTTTTTGACATGAAGAAGGTCCCATTTTATGACAAAAATCTTGCATGCCTTTTTTGGCATTGAGGTTAATTTGACATTATATCTTTAGTTGTTATTAAGAAGCAACCTAGGAGTTTAGCCTGCTGTCTTCATAATTCCTGGATATCTTTTGAGATATATATAAAGTAGAACCGCTCTAAAATCTAGTTGAGGGGGCTTTAACAAGCATCTTCAGCAGATGCCACCAAGCTGGTTCCTTCCCATGATTTCATTTTCCCTCACTTCACTTTTCAGTTAGCTCCCTCAGCTGGGCTTTTTTTCCCCAACAGGTTGACTACAAATTAGCTAAGCACTTCCTTTAAACTCTGGGTATCCTTCTTGTCTTGTAATCTTTGCATCTTTTCATTAGCTGATGTTTTCAGGGGATTAGGCTGAACATTCTCATGCCTTATTATGTCAGTTATGAAAGGCTTATCTTTCATATCTTGCTTGCATGTAAACTTTCTCACCTTCAGAAATGCTTTGCATGTAGCTAACATCAATTTTCTGTGTCTAGCATCATGGTCCTCATTGACAGTTCCTCTATTATAACATCCATTTACATGTCAGCACTTTCACTACGTTCATTAGTCATGTATATGCTTTTATAGTACACTTCATGGACTGACACAATTCCTAAATGGTAGTCTCAGGAAGTGATGTTTCACATTTAGTCTAGTAAAAACATTGACATGAGATGACATTATCCATCTTCATTTTCCAAAGTCCTCGGTATGTGTCTAATTTACAAAGGACTTGGTCTCATTGGATTGCCTGGATTCACAGAGATCTGCTGCACTCATGTGAGGCTGCGCAGTGTGAGAGCAAGTATACTAATTACATAACTGGAAGAAAACAGGCAACACTACCTGGGTGAGCAAAGCAGCAACCGCGCAGGCAAACACATCTCTGTAATAAAATCTCTGCACAGAAGCATCAGGCACAATGGAAAGAGCAGCCACGTGTCACCTTTGAATGAATCTTTGAGCCACGTGTCAGCTTTGAATGAATCTTTGAGCCACGTGTCACCTTTGAATGAATCTTTGAGAACTGAAACTATGACTTTCCATACTGCTGCATCTAAAAAAATGGTATATCACTGCACGTGCTATTACATTACACATCAGGATACATTACACATCGGGATGGGACAAAGAGACATAGAAAGCTGCATAGCCAGGGTGTATCTGTGAGTGCAGCACTGTGACTTCCTTATATGTGGTCACCTGTCATATGCATAAACAAGGAGGAAGATTATATTTAGAAAGGCAGGAAAAATGGAAAGGAAGCAAGTAGATGGATGCCTATATAGTAGTTTACAGTGTGGGGAGAAGGGTATCTTTTTGTGTAGACAAGGTCCCCTTTTTCTTTGTATTTATAAACGGGCAGAAGTGCAAGGGTGCAAGAAAAAGGGAAGCCAGTCAGAGTTGGACAATGTGCAGCAGCAGACACATATAGAACAGCACAGAGAAACAGATGTGCACATGCTAGAATGAGAAGAAATGTCATGGACAGTGATAGACGGAGGGCAGACAAATGGTGACAGAAGGTTCGGACAATTTACAGGTATGGGGTGTAATGTGAGGGGATAAGATTATACTAGGCTAGGGATGGGGGATGTTGCAAGCAGCAACATGACATCTGTTACCCTAACCCAGAGTGATATTGCTGTTGATCCAGGATTAGGACAGCCAGTAGTATGGGCCACATTCCACTCTGACAGCCGGGTCCAGCTGGGTGAGTGGATCTGCAATTCACCTAGGAGGATATCCATTCTGGTCATCTGTCTGCCCACTACTTTCTCACTCATATGCAGCCTCTATAACCTACTCCTGTTGCTGAGCCACAGGAAGATGCAGCCAGACTACCTGACAATCAGAGGTCAGGACCCACTTTGGTCAGGCACTCCCAGCCTCATTATCCTCCTCAGCTACAGCCTCAACAGGGGTGCACCACGGCTCAGCTACCTGATGAAAATATCTGCTAATTAGACCTACAAGGCAGGCACATAATGAGATGTTTGCCATAAGTGAGCCTGTTGTACCAGTGGCATTTTCAGTAGTGTCTCCTGCCTCCAGTGATAAGTGACACAGTTTACATGTCTCACTCGGCATGTGCTGACAGAGAGGATTACATCAAAGAACTGTAACAGATGTATGGCAAGATGCAGGAGAACAGTTATAATTTACAGTCCCATATCTGTGTCCTAATAGTTGTGTCCTAGGCAGCTGGTAAGTTTATCTACCATGTACGCAACTTAACATACCTACACAGAAATATATCTCAGGTGCATACAGGGACAGACCATGTAGTCCCACGGCATTCTGAGATGATTCAGCATAACCAGTCTCATAACAGAACCCAGTAAAACATGACAATAAATGCAACCTGCATATTACTAAATGTGCCACCACCACGACTTACACCTGACACAAAAGTACCACATGGTAGCCCGCACATATTTGCCATGCTTAAACAAAAACCTTCCAGTAGCAAGAATGGTTCCCCAAACTTACCAAAAATACAATGCAGTCTAGTACTATCAGTCAGGCTCTGACTGCCTAACATCTCCTGCATGGAGATCACCAGGGTAGCAGTGTTGCAGTACATCATACCAATGCCTCCACTGTTCTTCTGTCCTGGCAATGCTTGAGTGCTTGTGGCAGAGGTTAATGCCTCAGCCATTTCCTACCAGACTTCATCTCAACATAATGGCCATAACAGCCTATTATCCAATCCCTGAGCTGTACATGATGGAGGCAGTGCATTGTCCTACTCTCCCTCACACACCATACAGGTGTTGTCCTCTGATCACTTCCACAGGTAGCCACTATCACATGACTATCCTAGAAAAATGGTGGCATGCTCCCAAGGAGTAAAATGGAAACTGTAAGTCACTCATACAATGTGATTTCTGAATAGCAATTAGTACAGTTCACAGTTGGACAGAAGTGAGCTATGTGTACCTGTGCAGCCTCCGACATGAATGCTCAGCCATGGCATATCAGAGGCGAGCCTAAGCACCAAGCTGCACTTCATCATGCAGAGTCTTGGCAGCAGACTAATGTGATTGCTAGTCCTTAATGGTATTTGTTCTCATTTTCCTTCATGCCACACAAACGGGTATAAAGTTGCATAGTTAGAGAAAGTACCACTGTATTGTATGTAAACATTCATGTTTTGAAAGCTATTTTGGAGATGTAGACTACAGTGTTTGGAGGAATAGCAACACTTCCAGCACCAAAAGGTAACTCTGAGGAGGTTTACAGTGTTTTGCAGTGTGTGATAAACTGTCTTTGTCTTTTTTTTTAAAGGATATGCACCACTACTCAGAAATTCGGCTTGCATAGTACTAACATTATGAATGTATACCTGTATCTGTAATATGTACATAAATTGCAGTGACAGCAAAAAGGTAGCCCATGCTATCAAGAAAGCCTTTCCTTACAAGTGCCTGTTCTTCCTGTAGAAAAATTATGATCTGTTTACAAATAATGGTGGCCTATGATCTTAGCTATAGCATCGTTATCTGTATACATAAACATTCCTCCAACTGTAGTAGTGTGCAGCCATGTCAACTGTGCTTTCCCAGGTTTCCCTCAATATTGGCACCAAGGACAACTACTTACTTATCTGTATGTTCTAACAAAGAAGCTGGCAAATGAAGGGTGGGTCTATGAAACATTTGGGAGGTATGCCAGTTGTATGTTTCTATCTGTTATCTCACTATAGTGAGACTTACCCCTGTGGTTACCCTTTTGACAGCAGTATAATAAATCTAAGTTACTTTTGTGTCTATTGCTGTTATCCTTGCAGTCCAAGCAGTATACAACACTGTCTTTTGTGTTCACAGCTATTTGCATGTCCATAGCACAAAGCCAGTGATAGATGCTGGACAATTTCAGCCCTGCTCAAAATCAGTCTTTGCTATTGGCACTCAGAATGCATGTGGAGCAGGTGGTGCTGTCCAGTAGCCCTGCAGATATGGACAGTAGGCTAACCACACCTCACTCTGCCTATGTTTGTCATAGGAACATCTGGTATCCAGGTAACCATGGATGGCTGTGGACATAGGCTGGATTTGTATGGTACTTCCTGAAGAATCTGTACAGGCTGAGGCAGGACAACAGGTAGACAGCACCTATGCAGTGAATGATAATGGTGACTAGACACAAATGTCAGAGACACAGTCTAATGACAGAGTGGCAATGGTTGACTCCATCATGGCTGGATACCCACTCACAGTACAGGATAAAGATGTGGCACTGCCTACTGATAAATCTGTGGTTGTACTGTCTGAGCACTCACCATCAACAGTGTCTATGTGGTTTTGTGTGTGTGTGTGTGTGTGTGTGTGTGGGGGGGCAATGTTGTCCCTGTGGCCACAGGAGATGACTGCACTGTCTAACGTGGGTGTATCCATAATGGTGACCCCTTGCAGGGGTGCTTGATGATGACATATGTCTCAGTTGGACATTTGGTCCCTGACACATTAGCATCATATGACATCAGTCAGCATTTACACTGAACTGTCATCCAGGCCCAGTCTGTAATTACCCAGTTTAACATCAACTGGTTAGCTTCAGATCATGCCATTCCAAAATGGTGCTGCACAGCATTCCAGAAGATGTGGCCCTGCTGCACCAGCTGTTTCATAGGGCCATGCATTCTGAGGGCACTGCAGTGATTCATCTTATGATGTTTATGACAGCACACATTGATTCTATGTCCATCTTGAGCTGGAGGATTGCTTGTGCCAGCATCACTACCCATACTAAATACATTGTTTGTTCTGTATGTCACTGCACTGTTACTATGTGCTCATCAGGGCCCACACGTTAGGTCTATACACTGTAACTTTATCTGCACTGCCATGAATTGTACCTGTCCTGGTCTGGAGGTATGGATGCTGCACCTGTTCACCTCACTGTCGCTGGCCAAGGATTGTGCTGCAGGTTCTGTGCCAGCAGTGTGTGTGTGTGTGTGTGTGTGTGTGTGTGTGTGTGTGTGTGTGTGTGAGGGGTCTAACTGTACCCATATCAGTGGATTGGGCTGCCTGCTTCTTCAAAATCATACACTGTAGCATGGTACATATTAAAAACATTCTACAGGCCATGGAAAGGCCATGCTACAGTATTCCATATCATATATATCTATATCTATCTATATCTATCTATCTATATATATATATATATATATATATATCTACATACCAAGGCACCAGAAGTAGGTTTTGAACTGACTGAACAACTGTGTGTTAAGTGGTGCAACAAGTTTGCTCACATGCTGTGTTGTACTGGAGTTTGGCAATGTTTTAAGGGTTTCATACGTGCCATTAGCCAGGACTATAGTGGGTATCTAACATCCCCTATCAAACAGTTACAACATATGTGAAGGGGTATATTACTACATTTGTGCATACTACATATATGCATATATATATATATATATATATATATAGAGAGAGAGAGAGAGATTGATAGATATAGACGCACGCACACACACACGCACACACACACACACACACACACACACACACACACACACACATATATATATATATATATATATATATATATATGTATATATATGTACAATATACACAAACTCACACACATTTCTTTTAGCTACAGCGCCTGCACTTACTATGTGTTCCTTGGAATGTCACCTTGCAGCAGATAGTGGCATGTTTTATTGTCTGAAGCACACTACTGCTGAAACCATCCTCTCCCTTTGTGACTATGTTCACCTTGTACACATTAGCGTATCACTACGGCCTGAGTTGTATGACATTATAGTGTTATTTGCATATATTCTCTGTAACACACCAGTGTTCTCTGCATCTTTGTGCAGCACAGCACTAGGAATTGCTACAGGCCCGTATCTGGCCCTCTTACTTAAGAGCTGCATGCTTTGTAGTATTCAGCTTGTCTAGGAATCCCTGCTAATGTGCCATCATTTCCTCACCCATGGGGGGAGGTTGAAGTGTTCTTTTTCAATTACCTTGTTCAGCTCTAGAGGATTCAAACAAACTGTTCAATTTTTCTTTTTCTTTGCAATTACCATGAAATTGAGCCATTCGTTTGCTGTATTACTTCTCAGTTTTCTCATGTTTTCCTTCCTGTGAAACTCTTCTTTCACCGGTAAATGAAAAAGATGTCACTCTTCCGGCATGGATGAAGCATGCGTGGTATGTGTTGTCGACCCTGATTGTATGCTGCCCTGGTAAACAACCAGTGTAGGCTCTTTAACACAAGGCATTCATTACCTTCATCAGGGATAAAAATCCGTTTAGCCCTGTTTTCAAAAGTTATTACTTTTTCATACTAGCTTCAGGCTCTCTCAAGTAGTTAAGCCCAGTATTGCTTACACTTCGTCTGATACTATAATAAAGATATGCAGCTTATTTTTAATGAACATATTTCATTTTTCTTTCACTAGTATAACCAGCTGCCTTTACATTAGTGTCATTCAACTTTGGTCTTCACTGAAGTGCATTAAATGCACTGTCTGAAATCAGATTCTTCTGTGCTCTAGTATCAGGTTAAAATGGGTCCTTGTCAGTTTCTTGCAAAGAAGGAAAAATGTAGTCTCTCTCTTTCGCCAATTTGTCCTACTGCATCTATATAAATCTTAAATTATATTTTTTCGTCACTTATCTTATTTTTTTTTTGTTTGTCTAATAAAGTAGCATACATATTGCTTGACTAACAGATGTATTCTGAGGTTTTCCATAGGTCATACCTTTTTTGGGGTGATGCTTTATAATGCAGAAACCACACTTACTGTTTTTTTCAACAGTGAGGTGTTTCAGAGTCTATCTTTGCTGCATTCTTCACTTCCAGCCACTTTTCTGTTCACATCTGTTTGTTTCAGCATAGTGCAGCTTTCATTAATCAGTTCTCCTTATTGTGACTTGACCATTTCAGCTGGAAGAAACAGCACTAGAGTTTTCTTTAAATATAAATTTTGTTTTCTGGACAGTCTGTTTCTTTATCCATAATTGGGTGCTCCATACACAGTTCTATCTTTGATCAGACAATGTCATTTCTCAAAGTTCTCATGCTTTATTGCAGTTTCTCATTTCATTCACTTACTGATTGTTTCCCCCGTTTTCTGCATGCATGTAAATAATATGTTTCATGTACTTTCTTAGGTACACTGCAAACCTTTCCACAAACAGTAACCGTAATCCTCTTCCTAGAACCTAAATATGTTATAACTCTAAATTGTCTAGGATCAATTGGATTATTCTGGTTCCATACCCTCACATCGACACTGTGACTTTATGAATTATCACACAAATTCCTGATAGGTAGTTCAGACATAACCAAAATAATGCCTATCATTGCAGAGAACACAGCTCCCTTCAAGGAATTTGAAAGGTTGTTTGGGGGTGGCATTACCTTCCACATATAATTCTATTCAGTTTTTTATTTATCAGCGTTTTTGTTTCAACTTCTAGAGGTTTTCAGCCAAGTTTTATTTGGTCCAACAACCAAGCCCCAGTGGTTTCTACATTTTCTCTTACCTTACAAATGGGTTTTGTAGCATGTCTGCTGATTTGGAACAAGATTCTAACAGGGAAATTCTGACATTTACATTTGGTAATATTTCCCTGTGTACAGAACTGATATCACATGGTGTTTGTTGTCTATTCATTAAAGAAAAGAAAATAATTTATATTCTGTTTTGGATAGCCATTATCTTACAAGACAGTGCTATATAGTTCTGTTGTTCCCAGCATACTATGTACATAGGGTTCAAGTTCGTTAGGGAAAGTCTGTTGTTGTTCACAGCCCTGTTGTGCGAGTATGTCTTTATTTTCATATTTTATTCATCGTGACTGTAACCCTGGATGATGCATACAATTAATGGTGGGAAGGTAGGCAGCACAGTAGCCCACATATAAGGAGATGTACGCTATACACTCCTATATATTATGTAACTTGATTAATGTTTCCAGTATGTCCGTATGAGCTCTGTAGAAATATCATAATCAGTCCCAATTTATAAACAGCTCAAAGCATGGCAATGACACATGAGATTCCTGAAAAAGATCTAAATCTAAAAAATTTGACCTAAAATAGCTGACAAAATTATATCAACTACATTACTTGCAGGTTCTGGGACAAAATCTTAGAGCATGCAAATAAAAAGTAATGATTTTATTTTTTTCATTTGGACTGCTTCAGGTTTTGATTTGTATTTGTGAAATATCTATATAATGCCGGGGTTCAGAATAAGCCCCTTGCCCTTTTTTGTGCAGTCTTGGATTGTGTGTGTGTGTGTGTGTGTGTGTGTGTGTGTGTGTGTGTGTGTGTGTGTGTGTGTGTGTGTGTGTCTGTGCATGCGTGTGCTCAAGAGGGCTTGCTACTATGCAGAAATATTGATTATGCTTGTTTATATTAGTTTTCAACTATTTCAGGTTGACTTTTTCATTTTGACTTTTTTACATTTTGAATTTTGATCTTTGTAAATCTACCCATTTGTAGGCATAACTAAAATATGTGTATGTTTGTGTATGTGTATATATATATATATATATATATATATATATATATATATATGTGTGTGTGTGTGTATATATATATATATATATATATATATATATATATATATATATATATATATATATATATATATATATATATATATATATATATATATATATATATATATATATATATATATATATATATATATATATATATATATATATATATATATATATATATATATATATAAATAAATAAATAAAATGGATCTATGCCAAAACATCAACTTTTCAGAAAGTTGAATTTCATATGGTCAAGACCATATGATCGATTTTCCGAAATGTCAAATGACACAAAACAACAAAAATCTATGTTTTTGCAGGGTGGAAAACCCCCCTATACCCCTGCATATTATATATATCCCAATTTCGAGACTGCACTACAGTGGGGAAAAGGGTAAATTCCCAAATCCCCACTGTACTGTGATCTCTATACAAAAGCTTTGACCTTTCATAAATTCAGCATATAGGTTCATAGGTTCATAGGTTTATACTAGGCTATCTGCCCTGAGGCAATTATAAGCCTAGCCCGATTCTGTATGGCTTACGCCACCCCTTGATTTGAGTATACTGTGTCCTTTTTAAGGTTTAGTTTACTGTGCCTCTGTCTAATAGTGACACGGGAGTAATCTCTGGGACAAACCTACGATCCCCCATCCACCTATCGAGATTCTTCTTGAAGAGATTCAGTGAGGTGCTCTGCCTCACATGAACTGGAATTCTATTCCAGAGCGAAGGGAGCCTCTGGGTTATGAACCTGTCCCTCCAGCAAGTTCTATTTATTTCTGTGCTGAGGTTCAAGTCCCTCGAGCGTGTGGCTCTAAGGGATTTAGATTTACTGAGATGGAGCATGTCCATTAATTCTGGATTTGACATAGCTTTGTATGTCAGGCATAGATCGCCTCAAAGTAGGCGGTATGCAACTGAGTAAAGTTGGAGTTTTTTTAACCGAGCAGCATATGGCATCTGTTTGAGACCCTTGATCCTCTTGTTGAGATACTTTTGGGGTCTTTCTAATTGCTGCAGGTGTCGGGTAAGGTACATCCCAAAAGGGGCATTGTATTCTATGATGGGCCTGATGAGGGATGAATAAAGGGGCACGATTACCTCTCTTGATCTAGATGTGAAACCCTTCGTGGTGAGGTGGGCTATGTAGAAGGTCTTTCTAACCACTTTGACAATGTGGTTTTCAAAGGAGAGATTGCTATCAGCTTGGGTCCCCAGGTCACTAATAACTTTCTCTGTACTTAATGGGTTTCCGCCTATGTGGTAATTTGTGGGCACATTGTTTTTGCCAAAAGGTATGACTATACATTTTTTGGCATTTAGCTTTAAACCATGGCACTGGCACCAGTTATCTGTCTCTGTGAGACCTTTGTGAAGGATGTTTGTGTCAGCTGGAGAGTTGATTATGGCGCGCAGTTTGCAGTCATCTGCGAACTTGGTGAGCCATAGCCCTCCCACGTTTGCCTGTACCTCGGAAAAGTATACACCGAACAAGAGTGGTCCCAGGACAGAACCCTGTGGGATGCCACTTGTGACCGGTTTCGAGTCTGACATGGCTCCAGCAACTCTCACTCTGTGGGTTCTGTCTTTGAGCCAGTTTGCGACCCATCTTGTGACATAGGGGTTTATATTTAAGCCGGATAGCTTATCTATGATGCCCCAGTGGGGTATTGTGTCAAATGCCTTTGCAAGGTCCAGATAGGCTGTGTGGACTACCTTCCCTTCATCTATGGCTTTGGTGACTGTTTCGAAGAAGTCAACCAGGTTCAAAAGGCAGGATCTGCCCTTGACAAAGCCGAACTGGTAGGATCTAGTGTCTGTAGGTCCCCAATGTCTTTGTTTATGAGCTCCATGATGATCCTCTCCATAGCCTTGCAGACTAAGCTAGTCAGGCTTATGGGGCGATAGTTTCCAGGGTCCGTAGAGGCTCCACCTTTGTGGAGTGGGACCACTGTTGCTGTACGCCATTCTGTGGGCACATATCTTGTAGTGAGGCTGAGATTGTATAGCTATTTTATCTGAGGGATTAGTTCCTCTTGGAGTTCATGTAGAACACAACCTGGGACGCCATCTGGTCCCATGGAAGCAGTGTTTTTTGCTTTGGAGAGGGCAGCCTTCACCTGAGCATCAGAGATGTTTGGGAGGCAGCCATCTGCTAGGATAGATACTTGCTCTTTTGGGGGGGGGGGGTGGAGACGTTTGCACTGAACCTGTCTGCCAGGATATTGGCGATGTCTGTGGATTCAGTGTATTTTTTGTCATTAGAATCAACTCAGAACAAATCTGGGAGTTGCATCCCAGGTTCCTAACATAACTGAAAAAAGCCTTATGATTGTCTTTGGTGTCCTGTGCAATTTTTCTCTTGAAGCTGGCCTTGTAGGATTTTATGAGGGATCATAATTTTTTGCTAGTACTGATCAGAGATGCCTTCCCTATTAGGGATTTTGCTCTATCATGTAGTAGCTTCCTCCTTCTGTTGTACAGTTTATTTATGGCAGGGGTCCACCAGACTGGACGCCTGCCTTTGGATGTTTGGGTCTTGGTTTTGTTTGGGATAGCATGATCCATGCATTCCTGGAGAGGTCCGTAGAATGCGTTTATATAGGATTCTGCAGTTTGGGCCGTAGTTTCCACTGGCCCTGGGGCCTTGAAGGATTCCACTGGTTTTGAGAAGTGAGAAGTTTGCTTTGAGAAGTTTTTCACTGTGGTTTTTGGGCTGGGGTGGGGTCGGGATGTGGACATCCAGTGAAATAATTTATGGTCTGATCTTACCAATGAGGGATATACTTCTGGTGTGGAGCATAGAGTCCCCATGTTGGTAATGATCAGGTCTAGTATGTTGTCCCCTCTTGTGGGAGTGGTGACTAGTTGTTCCATAGCATTTGAGTTTATAATTTCCAGGAACCTTTGGGCTAAGGTGCTGGGGCTTGAGTAGTGCTCCCAGTCAATGTTTGGGTAGTTGAAGTCGCCCAATATAATGGTGTTCGGAGAGATCTTCATGTTCTCCAATGTTTTCAGGAAAGCCGAGTGGGATTCCTGACTTTGAGAGGGTGGTCTGTAGGATGCTATAAACTGAAAAGCAGTCTTGCTCACTGTTACTTGCACATGGATGGTCTCCGATACTTTGTGCAATGCCACTAACCTGGAGGTGTGGATATCCTTGATAAATATGGAAACTCCCCCTCCTTTTGTGGTTCGGTCCGGGTTTTGGGGCCGAAAAGCATGATATGAGGTATAGCCTGGTAGTGCTGGGGTGCTCTCTGGAGCCCTGAACCAGGTTTCTGTCACTGCACAGATATCGATGTTCTCCATACTGAGGAGAGCTTCAAGTGCATGCATCTTGAGGTTAAGACTTCTGGCGTTTAGCAGCATTACCCTTAGTTTCTTGTTCCTTGTGCTGTCTATGGGGGTGGGTTTGACTTTTGAGCCTTGCCTAAAAAAGGCACCATGGGGGTGCAAGAGCCTTTGCCAATATCCGAAAGCCCAGTGGTGACAGGTGCAAGCCGTCCCTAGCAAAGCAACGTGGCTTGTCAAGCATGTCATCCCAGGCTGACAGACACTGGATCCCCTTTGAATGACACCAAAATTTTAGCCAATTGTTAAAATCGATCATTTTGTCTTTGTACTGTGGCATCATTCTAGGTGAGGGTAAGATGCTGCTCAAGGTCAGGGTCATACCAGCCTGGGCTACATGATCAGAGAGCTCTTCTATGTCTCTTTTCATGTAGTCCAGGGAGGTACGTCTCAGGTCATTCACACCAGCATGTACAATGACCGAGTCATATTTGTATTTGCTTTGGAGTGACCCGAGTGCTTGCGTTATGTGGTGGATCCTAGCACCCGACAGGCAGCTCACCGTGACCTTCTCTTTATTCAGCCTGGTGAGCGGGACGTCAGTGTGTCTGACAATAGAGTCACCTATTACAAGAGTATCAGGTGTGTTATTCAGCCTTAAGGGCTGTGGCTTCTTGGCACACTGACTTTGTGGGCTATGTGTTGTGCGTGTTTTGTTTTGAGGTAGCGTTTGCTTGGATGTCTGCTTTGGAGGTCTCTGTTGCTCAGGTAGATTTTTATTTAGAGCCTCCGAGTATGTTTTTGTGTATTTATGTGTTTGGTTCGCTGATGTGGTGTGACTATATGATACTGGAATTGTGTTGTGTGAGGTTACCTTCTCCTCCTGACTGGTTACACCAGTTTTGAGATGAGAGAGCTCAGCCTCCAGTTTGGCTAAATAGTTGCATCTCTCACATATATTTGAACCTGTTTGGAGGAGGAGAGGGTTGTCCGTGTACATGAGACAGTTGTAACATTGCCTCAAAATTCCCAGGTTCACCAGCTGGACTGGAGAGGAAACCATTGACTGACCTTTGGACATACTAGAGTAATATAGGGAAACTGAATTTAAGATGGACCAACAGAGGACAGGGTAATCGTAGAGAGTATAAGAGTAAGTAGTGCTTATGGTTTAATTGTGCTAACTTGTAGGATTACTTAATTGGACCAGTGACGGGCCTTAGAATGAGAATATGGTGTTTAAATTGAGAGATAGAGCAGTTCTAAGGGAAAAAGTGAAGAGCAGACTTTGTGGAGCCAGGAATAGTTTAAGCCCAATTAGGCGGCGCTGCCCGCTGTTGTGCTATGCACAAAAACGCGCAAAAGAGGATTTTAAGAGAGGAAGATGAAGGAGTTTTGGAATTGACCCAAAATGGCCAATAAAACTACAGTTTCAAGTCAGTAACCACTACCACAGGGGCAGGCAGGCTGCTCAATGTTTTTCACTGCCACTGATCAACAGAGAGACTTCCCTTTAGCCCAAGCAAAAAATGGCCTCACAGAAACTTACAAACAGTTCAAGAACAGCAAGCCTGTAACTGAACTTTTTTAAATCTCAGAAAAGTGGGAAAAAAGCAAGATTTTTTTTTTTTCAGAGATAGCAGAGGTTCACAAGTATCAACAAGTTATAACAGTGCAGTAAATGACCCCACACAAGAGTGCTATGCCAAAGACAGATAAAATGCAAGTTTTGAGAAAAAAAATGATTTTAAAAATACGTGCAAACAGGAAATTCAGTAAACAGCTCTAGGTTGTGCTCTAAATACAGTTACTAATGCAGAAATCAAGTTTAACAAGCCAGAAAATGCTCAAAATATGTGACTATGCAGAAAAACTTAGCAAATAAACAGAGGAAAAATACTTAAAATCTCAAAAGTGGCTCCTTTTTCTCACAGCGTTTTCTCCTCTTGGTGGGTGCTTCACAACAGCCAACAAGCCTGAAAAGACGCCAAAACCACGAGGCAACCAGATTTTAAGAGAGGAAGATGAAAGAGTTTTGGAATTGACCCAAAATGGCCAATAAAACTACAGTTTCAAGTCAGTAACCACTCCCACTGGGGCAGGCAGGCTGCTCAATGTTTTTCACTGCCACTGATCAACTTTGACAGGTTCCCAGCTGTATTGTGTGGCTATTTTATATTTTTGCATCACATTTTTGGTCCATTTTTCATAAAATTTCATAAAATTGTGTTTTTTTGGCAAATTAGTGACAAATCATTAAAGACTGAAGTTAGAAAATAATGACAGACATTTTGAGTTTCAGATTTCATACCCTTCAGAAAATTCATACTAATGCAAGACCTATTCTATTATCTTTCTAAGTTTATAAGAGCAATATTTAAAAATTGTCCTTATTTTTGGGTCTTTGTCCCACTTCTATGTATAGCTTTGTCCAGACTTCTTGCTCTGAGGTTGAGAAGTAGGACAAATGTGCCAGGGCCATCACAGTCAGCTAGAGACATTTCAAATTGTGACATACTTGTTGCACCCCACTCCCCCATGTAGTGACTCTGGATGTGTCCAAGCAAGGCAAGGAGTAGTTATGCAGTGTAACGTGCAGAGTGTCCCCCCATCCAGGGTAGACACAAGTACTACAGCGGCTTTTCATCTGTCCTTGATTTTGCAGAATGGTCTGGTTTCTGTCATATTTTTGTACTGTTGATTTATGCTTATTACTCAAAGTGCCTGTTGCTCTGTGTTTAAGTAGCAATGCTTTAATGACCATAACATAAGCTTGTCTGAGATCGTAAGATGCAAGTAAGCTTTAATAAGCATACTGTTAAAGAATTGCCAACATTGAAAACCTTTCTGTTGTTGCCATGCAGAGAATACTTAACTAGATAATGTATAAGCCTTGGGTATTGAAGGACAGGATTACATTATTTTAAAAAGCTCATTACACTTGTTGGAGACTTCCAGTCATCTCTACAGGCTTTACTCGTAAACTAAACAGAATGCCAATCATGTGTGGTCCATAACATGTACAGTAATCCTTTAAGCAATTTATCCTGAGATTGTTTCTTGTTTGCTTTTCATTTTTTACTTTGATCATCTTTTCCCTATGAAACAAGTAGATAGTTGTCAGGCAGCAGGTCTTTTTTGGATAAAACATTTTTACAAGTGGGGACATCATAGAGATTTCTACTTTCAGCATGTTACTTGGTACTTTAATAAAGCTGAATATAATTTATAATTAGAACTGCAGTGCAAGGAGAAGTTGTTTGAGTTGAGTGCTGCTTGTTTTTCTTATACTTGATTTTGACTGGCATTCCAGTAATGTATTTAAAAGGTAATTTATTTGTTCATGTCTCACAACCTTTTGTTTCCATCTAGATATTAAGTAAGCTGTCATGCAGCTAATGCACTGAAATATTTGTATTCTTCTACACTTATTTTTGTCTTGATTGGACTCTCATAATGACAGGTTGGCACCCAGGGCAGCATATTTAATTAAAGTTTTAGTTTTTGTGGTTTTGAACATAGCTCCTCCCCTTTCTAGTTGGTCGCACCCCTTCCCATTGACCCCACCCATTCAGCTCTCTCTTGCAGCCCCCCTTTGATTTGAAGTCACCAACTGCCACTGGAGGTCAGGTTAGTTAGAAGAGGGGCTCCATATAACAGGGATGGGAGGAGGTAAGTAGTAGCTAAAGTATACCCAGTAGAGTTAGAGGAAAGATTTTTTTCTGTTGAATGTGGATATAAAACTTGAGGTGTTCATCAACAGTAACGCCAAGAAGTTTTGCAAAGGGAACCACTTCTATGGGAGAGAGTTGGTCTGGCTAAGGATTTTGAATCAATTTTTGTCATAAGAGAAAGTCTTGGAGGTAGAGAATAGTAGAATTTTAGATTTATTTGCATTTAGTGACAGGTGATTTTGTTGCATCCGGTTTTTAGTACCAGAAAAAGCAGTTTGGGTTTTAGTCAATAGTTCAGGGAGATTTGAGGCAGAGCAGACCAACGTAGAGTCATCTGCATACCGAATAATTTTGGCATCAGGAATAGCAGAGTGAAGGTTACTGATAAAGATGTTAAAAAGCATATGTCCAAGGATGGACCCTTGAGGGGTGCCAGTTGGGGTAGGAAGAAAGGAGGAAGTAGAGTTCTGAGATCTGTCTGGCAGGTAGCTAGAAAACCAGGATACAGTATTTGGTGAGAGATGTATGTTTGAGAGATGATAGATAAGGTGTTTATGGGAAACAGTATCGAAAGCTTTAGAAAGGTCGAGAACTGTGGAAACTAAGTGTCCTGAATCTCGGGCTTGGTTGACAGTTTCTAAAAAGGAGGGTAGAGCGGTTATAGTGCTATGGTCTGGGCTGAAGCCATGCTGGGTAGATGTAAGGAGTTTGTTTTGGGTTAGGAAAGGCATAAGTTGGAGATGGATACATTTTTCTAAGAGTATGGAGATTGGTGAGAGCAGAGCAATGAGCCGGAAGTTTGAGATGTCTGCATTTTTGCTTCCTTTGTGGAGAGGAAGAATATAGGCTGAACGCCATAGTTTGGGTACATATGATTCTTTTATAGATCTGTTGATTATGATGCTAATTGGGAGTGCTATACTGTTGGCTGCACATTTTAGGAAGGAGGAGGGAATATTATCAGGAGCATTGAAGCAAGGTTTAAGTTTGGATAGGAGTCTTTTTGATTGGTAAAGACTGGTTTAAGCTCAAACATAGGGAGGTTAGGTGAATAGGACAGGTGGATTATTGTTAGGGAAAGTCTCGGTCAGGTTAGAAATAGTTTCAATAAAGAATGATTTAAACCTGGAGCCTAATTCAAGGTCAGATATATTTGGGTCAGGACAGGGGTTATTCTTGTAGTCAGGGTTGAGAAGGGAGTTTATGGATTTCCAGAATTGTTTGGGGTTATTGTTATTGTTGGACTAGAGCTTAATATAGTAGGATTTTTTGCCCTTAATGATTTATTGTTTTGCGAGGTTATGGAGTTGTTTGTATTTGAGCAGGGTTTTGGGCAGTTTGTTATGGTAAATCTTCCAGGATTTGTCCCTTTGAAGCATAATTTGTTTGGTTTCTTTGGAGAGCCATGAAGCAGTATTTGTTTTTATCCCTCTGTTTCTTAGTGGGGCTAGGGAGTTTAGAGTGACAAGGAAGATAGAGTTGAAGTGATCTATAGCTTTATCAAGAGGAAGGGTGTTTAGGATTCGCCAGTTCATTTGTTTTAGAATATTTGAGAAAGTTGAGGGGTTGAAGTTGCTAAGGATGCGAGTGAGAATGTATTGATGCTGATGTGGGATAGGGCTAGTTGAACGATGAATTAAGGTTGGATGGTGTTGGGAATGGTGTCAGAGTAAGTTATTTTACTTGGATGGGTGAGTACGATCCAGTCTATAATAGATCCTGGGGGATTTCTTCTGTTGGGTCGGGTGGTGGACAGGATTACTTGAGTAAAGTTAAAGAGGTTAATGGATAAGGAGTGAGAGGGACTACTGAACGTGTTCCAGTCGAGATTTACATCCCCTAGTATGCAACTTTCATAATTAATTTCAGATGAGGCCCATAAGAGAATATCTTTGAGGGTAGAGGTGTTGTTGCCGGGAGATATACATAGGCCAATGATGCAGATATTTTTGTGTGTATTCATCTTTAGTAGACCAACTATTAGTTCAGTATTGTTGAATTGAGGGATTAGAATTTGGAAGGGAATTAAGGTGAGAAGAGCAGAGTAGATTAGAGCAGTGCTGCCACCTTTTTTATTTGGTCGGTCAGTTCTGAGAGATTGAAATCTTGTAGGCAGGACATAAAGTGCAGTAAAACTAGTATGAAATAAAAACACTATTTAAAACATACACCATTGCAATAAAAAACAAGAGTATAAAGTGTTACACTATTTAAAACATACAACATTGCAATAAAAATACAATTCCAACATATCTGCTCCTCCAGCAGTTACAAACAGCATGATACATCAATAACTGACCAATTCCCAGATAAAAAAAATATTTAAAAAAATCCACCTACTGCAGTGTTCAGCTGTGTGTGCAAACAAGTTCCATGAAAACCAACTTCTTCCACCAAGCTGATCATGTCCACAAATAGCCCCCACAAAAACTCACCTATATATAAAATTACAGTTGTCACCTCTAACACCTGTCATAACAGCCAAATTCAGAAGTCACTTTTTCCAAAACCTACTGACTAATTCAGAAGCCCACTATATTTGGTCACAAAAGGGTACATACTACTACTATTACTACTAACAATAATGATAATACAGACTTACACCTACCTCTGGTTCATACTAACAGAGTTCTCAGCTATTCTGAATTCCCTGAAAAGTGACAATCATGAATCACCCTCTAAAGAAGCATATGCAACCATACTCCCGACCCCCACCTACAAAAAAAAAAAGAAAAAATCTAAGCATTGTTTCGCAAAGGGTGCACCCAGACAATGTCTAAAATCACCAACTTGCTTTGAGTGAGTTAATGTGTTAACAAAATAAAATAAATTAAATAAATGAATACTTGCTATCAAGCCTATCATTTAAAGTTTCTCATTAAATGAAAAAAAAATCAGGATCAATGCAGGACATACTATAGTTAAGCACCTATTCAAGCTAAATATGGCCATTTTCACCTCTGCTTACACCTATTGTTTAATCCAATGTCCAACATCAAAAACTCTTTTAACACTTTCTAAGGATGACTGCAACAAGCTTAGAGTAATTTAGATTAAATTGAAGACCAGCTTATCTTACCACATACTGTGCCAGAGGGATGGATGGAATTTCCAACTATTTTTTACACTTAAGTCATCCTTTTACTTAATGTGACAAAGTTTAAGAAATTGTAGATTTTGTGTGAATATTACAGTCTGATGAAAATGTTCAAATATGTACATATGATTTTAAGTGCACAATGGTCTTAATCATATGAAGTTTGACTTTCTAAAAAGTCGATCTTCTGAAAGGTACGTGTGTGTGTGTGTGTGTGTGTGTGTGTGTGTGTGTGTGTGTGTGTGTGTGTGTCTCTCTCTCTCTCTCTCTATATATATATATATATATATATATATATATATATATATATATATACATATACATACAATACAAATCCTACATAGCCATAAATAAATATATAACCAAAACCTCCTTCAAATCTACAAATTCTTGCACTCCCCAGGCTACCTCCTGCTATCATACTCCGTATCCAAACTATGGAACTCCCTCCCTTTGCAATACCCCAAACCACACCAACTTCAAATCTCTCTTGTTCTCCTTCCTTTCTTCTAAATGGACATGCCCATGCCACTCTCCAGCATAACCACCCCTCAAGCTACTCTCAGGTCCATCCCTGCTTCTTTGCATACCATTACTTTGCCTATTACTACACCCCATTAAACCAACACTGCACTGTCTTCTGTTTCACCATGGTTAACTTTGTTAGATCGTCTTTCACCAGAAAATGTATCTAACACTGTATAAACAAAATTGACAACAATCACCTATTATTATTTGTATTTCTTTGAATGACTGTGTTATACCTCACATACACTTTTACTGTATTCTCAGCCTGTTGTAAAGTGACTGTATTGCTTTAAGTATGTTTGTAAATTGACTATATTACTTTATGAGCACACTCATATCTCTCTCATTACAGCCTACTATCACTCTTGACTTTCCCCATCTGTTCAGCAACTAAGAATTTAATTTTTTCAAAGAAACAAAAAATGTGGTTGTTTATTTCTACACAGGTAGATGTTTATTTATATTGTGTGCTATTATTGTTTGTAATACTTGTTTTTTCTCATTCTGTGATCATATATTGTATTTGCTGGAGCTTTTCTCCTCAGGTCTCCACTGAAAATGGGACAATAACCCAGTTGGACTAACCCGGTTAACAAATGCCAATAAAATAAATAAAATAAAATTATGTATGTTACTTTATGTATGATTGTAATTGTCTTTGGAGCTTTTCTCCCCGAGCCTCCACTGAAAATAGGTTCTTCTTGGCCCAGTGGACATCCCCGGTCATCAAAGTGAAATAAATAAATTAATTAACTACACCTACCCAGTGTGTGCACCATCTCTGCTTAGCGGTCCTGCGATCTGGCTGCTCGTTGCGCCTCCTGCCTACTACCCATGGGCTCCCTCTATTTTCCTACCCAGGAAAGGCATTAAAACTACACAGGAAGGGAAACAAAGCTACACAGCAGCTACTGGAAAGAACACCACCTCCAGGTATCCTGTGAAGTCACCTTACACTCAACGTGCCCTACAGAGCATCATTCCTCCTTAATAAAAAAAAGGCTCAGTTCTACTACCCATGGGCTCCCTCTATTTTCCTACCCAGAAAAGGCATTAAAACTACACAGGAAGGGAAACAAAGCTACACAGCAACTACTGGAAAGAACACCACCACCAGGTATCCTGTGAAGACACCTTACCCTCAACATGCCCTACAGAACATCATTCCTCCTTAATAAAAAAGGCTCAGTTCTACTACTCGTGGGCTCCCTCTATTTTCCTACCCAGGAAAGGCATTAAAACTACACAGGATAGGAAACAAAGCTACACAGCAACTACTGGAAAGAACATCACCTCCAGGTAGCCTGTGAGGACACCTTACCCTCGACGTGCCCTACAGAGCATCATTCCTCCTTAATAAAAAAAGGCTCAGTGTACGTAGCATAATACTACAATATCTGATTATAAATCACTATTGTATTTTTTCCTTGTTAACTATTTAGTATTACATCTTGCCTCCCGCGAGATAGCAGCCAACCGCAGCCTGCTCGCACCCTTTGCACTACCCCAATTTTCCAACATTTCTTTCCTAATTCCCTCACTAGACTTAATATTGGAAGTATTATTCCCTGCTGCCATTTCTCTTATTACCACTAGGTGGCACTATACCCCTAAACTAGACTGTACTCTGATATTATTAATCCCCTGACTAAGAACGTAGTTAGACCCTTTTACCTACAGCTCCTCTTACCCTGTTCTTTCTTATCCTTTCCTGACTCACCTCACATATTTCTACCCTTGTCAGCTATACTTTTTTCCTGGTTTTTAGATTACAAACACTCTATAGCAACACTTACCTCTTAGCTGTAGTCTTTCTACAGCTACAGATTGTTTTTCTCACTGTGGCTTGTCCATCCTTTGACTCTGCCTGCTCCATTCGCCCTGCGGGCTCACTGCGCTCCCCTACCCTGCCCCCAAATTCCACCCGCCCCCAGTGCCTCTACATTTAACCCTACTAAACCACACCCACAGCCAAATTAACCTATCCCACTACAACCCACACTATCAATCAAACTCCCACACCCCTAGCAATCTAAACATTACCACCTACTTTTAAACACATCATATATCAAATCATCCTTTCCCGCCCTTCACCTCACCAAACTACTATACCTAACAGAAACAAAATTAAATTCTTCTTAAGCTGTCTTCTGCTCACCCTTACTATACTAACAAACCTTACAACATACCATCATACCTCACCTACACTAAATAGCAGTTACCACATCACAAACATATACACCATACCACACACACACACACACACACACACACACACACACACACCTTTTCCCATTAGTGCTACACTTTTCAAAGACAGCCAAATGCTACACATACGTACATTCCAAATAACAACAACAAATACGACTAAACTATCAGGTGTATACTACATAAAAATAACATTTAAAATAAAACACACATTTCTACTTGCTAAACAACTACTCACATCAGGAGACATACACCCAAACCCAGGACCCAACAATACCTTACTCAAACCTAGACATAAATCTGACCTACTTATCATTAACATCAATATAAGAAGCATAACAAACAAACTCCCTGATCTGCACGCATTTATAAAGCATTACTCCCCAGATATAATCACAATTACAGAAACCTGGTTAAAACCCAATATACAAAATGAGGAAATTCTCCCAGCAGGCTACAACATACTAAGGCATGATAGAGCAACTAGAAAGGGAGGAGGTGTAGCCATATTATTTAAAAACACCCTAAACATAAAACCCCTCAGTAACTCAATTCCTACATTTCAAAATGCTGAAACCTTAATATCAACTGTTCTCATTAATAATACTAAAAAAATTAACATCATCTGTTGCTATATCCCACCAGGCAATAACTGTTCCACCATAGAAGAGATCTTACAATGGACCTCAGATAACCTCACACAGGAATCAATTATATTAGGTGATCTAAATACAGACTGGTTAGCCTGCAACTCCAATATCCCTACAAACCATATAAACTTCTATGGCTTTGCACAGCTCATCCATGAACCAACTAGAATAGATAAAAAATCCAATAGCAATCAATCCTAGACTGGACACTAGTTAATTGCCCTAAAGAAAAATATTTCTCCGGATGTCTTTCAGACAGCCTCAGTGACCACCTTCCCACATTCCTACAGGCACACAAATCTCTCAAACCTTATAATCTTTAGACAAGTTAGAGATGAAAGTAAGTTGAACAGTGTGAATCTCAATCATATACTAAAACATTGTAAGTGGGACCCACTGCTAACATTAAACTTAGACCAAGCAATTGAATACTTTAATAACACTTTCATCAATGTTCTCAACTCAATAGCATCCATTAGAAGAATCAAAGTAAAAACAAACTATGCACCATGGCTAAGCAGGGACACAAGAATCCTTCTAAAAGCCAGGGATAAAGCATGGAAAACATGGAAACAGAAAAGACTAACTCATCCAAACAAAACTACCAACAACTAAGAAACCAAGCAAAAAAACAAACAGTACTCGATAAACAAAACTACTTCCTTCATGTTCAACATAAACACAATAAAACCCCCCAAAAATTCTGGCATGCCATCAACTCACTACTTAAACCAGGCAAAATATCCACACCAACTCTAAACACTAACAACAACACTGCAGATATTGCTTCCTAATTTAACCACCACTTCACAAATACCATCCTATCCCTCTCTACACAACTCTCCAATAGCAACCCACCCCAAATCAACCCTCCAAAAATACCCCAACCCTCATCCTACATCCCACAATTATGGAAAGTATCATACATTCTCCCCCTTCATAAAGGTGGAAACTCTTATGATTTTTCTAACCACCATCCCATAGCTATCCTACCCCCCTTAGCTAAACATTTGGAAAGATGCATTCACTCTCAAGTGATGCAATTCCTAAATACTAACAATCTCCTCTCTCCCACACAACATGGTTTTCGCCAACACCACAGCACCACTACTGCTCTCCTCTC